>NC_087211.1:82198013-82208013 GCF_015104395.2 Macrobrachium nipponense | reverse complement strand
CGTGATCTTTCACTAATGGTATTTTCTACTACAAAATAAAGCACTTAATACAAACAGAAATATTTACATAATCAGAGAAAGAAACCATACATCTACAACACTCCAGATCATTCGATAATTCAACAAAGAAACGAAGACATATACAGCCTGTGGCTACGCATTTCCACATCCTGGTATAAATGTTAAGGCTTTTCATTTCAGTTAATAATACCTAAAATGCCGTTACGAAATTAAATTTCAAATATCTTCAAGGCCTAATGATTTTTCTCCTCATCACTTTTCTCCAAGAGTAACACATGGTACACCTACTGGAAACCAATCTCTATTGGACAATAAAAAAGAGCAATATACTGACTTTGGTCAAGGCTAGTTACCAGTACAGGTTGTCACTAAAAGAATTAAGAAACTCTTTATTGTTCTAAAGGGTCCACAATAATACAAAGTGTTCAAGAGTCTGTATATAATTTTTAAGACTACAAAAAGCTTTCGAACCCTTCCCTGGGTTCATCTTCAGTCCAAATGAACAATTAGTTACAACTTACAAAAAGCTTTCGAACTCTTCCCTGGGTTCATCTTCATTCCAAATGAACAATTAGTTGTAACTAATTGTTCATTTGGACTGAAGATGAACCCAGGGAAGGGTTCGAAACTTTTTGTAAAGTCTTAAAAATTATACATGGACTCTTAACACTTTGTATTATTGTGGACCCTTTAGAACATTATATATACTCTCGTGATAGAGAGTTTTTCCCTACTAAACTCTATTACATACATAACTGTGTACTTACTGTATTTCATGTTGAGTGTAAAAGTACCACAAATGAGTGTCTATATTGCATTTTAAATAGCTGTGTGTGTAAAGTTAATGTACAGTGTGTGTGTGTGTGTGTGTGTGTATGTGTGTGTGTGTTTAAACAACATCCAAGATTTCCATACTTCTGTAGGCAAGGACACAATTAACTGTCTACTCCATTAAATAAAACAAATATAAAGTGCTTTAATGCTCTAAAGCTGGGAGAAGGACTAAAAAATATCAATTTCTAAACCTATAAACTTTTACTGTCCTAGTTTCTTCCCCAAGAAATGTCACACCATTAAAACTAAATTAACTTAACGTTATATCTTCTCCAACTCGTCTAATGATTCCAGGCATTTGTAGGAAACCTATTTGGTGGCTTTCACTGCTCTCCTGTTTCAGTAACTGGATACAAAGAGTACTTGATACCACTGATCCACAGGGGGCTAACACGGAGACTGGATGGAGGGGTGGGGGACTGGGGGATCTGTTTAAGAGTTCATTACCTTCGTATAATTCAATACGGAAGATTTACGAAGTTCACTGACATTTTATGTTACAAAGTTTCAAGAATATGCTAACTTTCTACAAAAGACGACCTCTGCTAATATCAAAAGAAAACTGATATGGTATGTATGCAGTACACACAAACATATGTTACAGTACGTATGAACACAATATACACAAATATTTTATATATGAGTACTTTTTTTCTTAATACAGGATATTCATATGACCTTCTTTCAAGCACTACTGAAGGATAACTATGAATGTGCATAGTTGTCTTGAGTGGTTTTACCATCTTAAGCTTTACAAAATTTTCTGAAATTGCTCTCAGTCGTTACATTACCAGAGAACATTAATAAAACATCCATGATGTCATTGCATAAAACTTTCATCTTGCCATTAGTATCAACCTTATCAATCCTCAAGTCTCAAGATACCAACAGTGTAGCTAAAACAAGAAATTACCTCACATGCTTCTAGACAACCACAGAGAATAACATGAATCTACAGGTCATAAGATGCAACTTAGCTACAAAAACACTACCATTATCTAGTGCATACTGTATCTTTTTCAACTTTTCGAGAAAACCCATTCCCAAAACAAACTACAAAGAAACAGGAAGGTAGAAAAAAAAAAAAGAAGAAAACAGCAAACAGTGAAATGTCTTTGCCCAACACCTACTTATTAAACAATTCTACCATGCACAGAGGACTACTATTGCCTGTTTCACACAGCAATCAATTTACCCATTGATGTGGTGGTAACTGTTCTGCTCACTGAGCCATTACTCTTTGGCACATCAATACTTCGACTTCTGGTGGATCTCCTGTTCCTATTTTGAAACAGCTCCTGCTGCTGCTGCTGCTGTTCAAGGGTTTCCTCTCCATCACTCGTATCTGAAAGACGAAACCATGTTTATTTTCAAGCCCAATGTGACTTTTGAAACATCCACAACTTCATTTTTAAATACCTTAGGCTGCCACTCATCAATGGAAATAGTTATGCTATATTTATCCTCGCTGTGCCTTGAAGACAAGCGTTGGAGACAGACTCAAACATACATTTACAAAGAATCAAAGTGGTTTATCTAATCTTTACTTGTTTGAAAGAATTCAGCATATTTTTTGTAACAGTAGTCTATGGATAGCCAAGCAACTAAAGGAACTTGATCGAAGCTTTGTGACAGCATAATGCATCCCTAAAAGTTTTGAATTTTCAGGAAACTCTACCTGCCAATGATTACCAAGCAGACATATCTCAAATTAATCAATGGAGTCCTCATTTAACTGTATTACCATCATTTTTAACAGTAACATTACACTTGTCTATTACTGTACTAAGTGAATTCTTACATTGCCATTTAATTCACTTTGGTCCTGTTTCACGGAAATGTTTGCACTTTTTATTAATATAATAATTGTGGACCACTTACTTTCACGAGTTACAGCTGTACTAAAAAAAATATAACACCTTTTATGATTATGCCGTCACTAAATCCACCAGCACTTTCATGGTCTTATTTTTCTCCAAACAAGGAACAAATTTTAAAAATTTTCTCCTTCATCCACCCTTGGAGTAAAGCCGCCATAGGAGGGTAGTGTTGTCAGTGAACCTCATGCTGTGCAATATAGGCATTACTTAAGGTTCTTTGCAGCGGGCCTTTGGCCCCAAGCTGCAACCACTAAGTTCCTTTTACTGTACCTCCTTTCATATTGTCTTTTTTCTATCTTGACTTTCCACCCTCTGCTAACACTTGTTTCATAGTGCAACTGCTTTGAGGTTTTCCTCCTGTTACACCTTTCAAACCTTTTAGCTGTCAATTTCCATTTCAGTGCTGAGTGACCTCATAGGTTCCAGTGCTTGGACCTTTGGCCTATATTCAACTCAACCTTCAAACCAACTCATTAATAGAGTTAAGGGAGCTACTTCACACACTTCTACAACAGATCCCAAGAAACAACTGGTTAAAAGAGAAGTCCCATTTTGCCAATTTTCTCTCAAGAGCACACAGTTCTCCACCCATAGAGTAACAGAGAACTTCAAGTACAACGGATTCCAAGAAACAAATGATTAAAATAAACAGCTTCCTGCAAAATGCCAAAAGGTTTTCGTGGCGTGATCTCACTCACCGGACAGGGCATCCATGGCTTTGTGTATAGTCCTCGACCTGAGGTCCCAAGTGTGACTGGCGGCGTCATCGGCCGCCGAGAATTCCGAGGTCCTGACATAGCCGATGGTCCCACCTTTCAGGGTCCGCCGGGACATGTTCGGGGACCCGATTTTCCGGTCGGGGGTCACACGTCGCCGGTACGTAATCGAGGCGCTATAGGTGTAGTCGGACTTGGGCTGCTCCCTGTTCCCAGAGGAAGAGAGAAAACATCATAAATATAAAATGACTGAAATGCCATTCATTTCACTGTTCGTATTCCGACGGGCGATGGTGTATTCCACCCTGGAAATGATAAATAAACAAAGGGAAGGGGAAATACACACTGGTGCATAAGCCTGGAAATCATAATGAAAAATCATTATCATCATCATCATTATCCTTATTTAGAAGAACTTTATTCATATGGAACAACCCCACTATACACAAGGGCCATTTACTTGATATTCAAGCTTCCAAAGACTTTGTTTGTTGTTGTTGTTATTATTATTATTATTATTATTATTATTATTATTATTATTATTAATATATTCAAGAGAACCTTACTCATTGGGAACAAGCCCACCACAGGCGCCATTGACTTGAAATTCCAGCTTCCAAATACTATTATTTTTATTATTATTATATTCAGAAGACGAACCCTATTCATATGGAACAAACTCACAGGGGCCATTTGATCTGCAATTCATCCTTCCTAAGAATACTATGATGGGCTCATTCGAGCAGTAGCAGTAAGAGCAGGTAAATGGAAATACAGAAAGAGATCTGGTCTTACACACACAAACAAAAGTTACACACATATTCTTTCCTGGAACCGACGATGACGTAATTACGGCAAAACCGCAGACCTTTCAGTCCAGAGAACTTATTATTATTATTCCCCGGAACCAGTTAGGAATAACAGCCAGGTTGGCCCAAGGTTGAGTGGAAGATTTCAAATTGAGTACCTAATAACCCATAGCTCCTTTTATCATTACAAATCTACCTACAGTTCCTTTGTAAAACTATAATACTCTACAAGTATCACTAACTACATCTACCCAGAAATATTACTATGTATTTCCTCCGTTTCTACTGCCATTACTACTGGACTGGTCACGAAACTTGCGTAACAAAAGCTTGAAATCTTCAGACTTACCATCCCTTCCAAGAGCCTATTAACCTGAATTGTTACGTAACAATATCTGAGACGTTAAGACAAATTAAGAGATTTTTAATAATATCAGTACTGCTGAGGGGGCCTTTTTTTTTTTCTTTTTTACTAAACTTAAGGGGGAGGGGGGCTTTCTTACTAAACTTGAACTGTCAATGTATAGGCAAAAATAATAACCATTTATAAAAGGACTGCTGGTATAGTACGTGTACTATCAAAATGAGAGAGAGAGAGAGAGAGAGAGAGAGAGAGAGAGAGAGAGAGAGAGAGAGAGAGAGAGATCCCTTCACCAAAAAAATTATAAACCAAAGTTATTCAAGGCACTGTTAGTCTGCATCATTTCGCAGCATAACTACGTCTGACGTTAATCGTACAAAAGGCGACACCGAATGATAATGTCTGCGCTACAAAGGCATAAAAGGCTCATTTCCATTTCAGATTAGGCAGAGAACACATCCAATGGGCAGAGTGTTGCCTACTATTCCATTGAGACGATGCGAAGGAATAGAATAAAATGCAAGATAGAAACATTACTTCTGACGATATATGGCAACTATGCTAGCCAGTGGGCGGGGCTTGCGTCCTCGTTTAATACACGTTTATTTGAATGAATTATCTGGATATATACCGAATGGTGTAAGCTGACAAGAACACGAACAAGTCGCAACAGAACTGATCACAGAATGAAAAGCAAAGGTAAAAATGGACTATTGAAGATTTTAGCAACTTGTAAGGGGAATTAAAATACAGGTTTAGCAGATTTAACTAACATTAATATGAAAAGGAAGTCCACATTTTACCTACGAAATCTTAGTGTTCCATTAAATCATCTTTTGACAGTTTTATCTTTTGCAGCAGACACCGTTTAACTCTGGCTGTGAACATAAAATCTTGCTGGTCATCAAATTACTAACTTACATGTAAAGCAGCGTCTCTCTCTTATTTACACAACAATGACGGAACGAAATGGATCACAAGCATCAAAGACCTACCGTAAATTAAAGCATTAAAAAAATAAAGATTAATTCGTTCTCACATCCACCACCCGCGGAAGGCAGACGGCGCCGGAAGGAGACTAAGCTATATAACAATATAATAAAAATACAAAAAAATAACATTAAAAGTACTGGTCCTCGCCATAAAAAAAGACTACCTCCTCTCCCTATTTCCTTACCCATGACCTCCTCCTCCCCCTCCCCCTCCTCCTTCCACCTCAATCTGCTGCCTTTTCCTCCTTTTGATTTCGAGTTGTAATGTGACTCCGTTGGAATCTCCAACTCAAGCCGGACAAACTGGTCTGCCAAAAACTGGGTGGTGTGTAGGCTATTTTATCGTTAATTCGACCAACGACCAATATATAAGTGTGTGTGTGTGTGTGTGTGTCAATATTAACTTCTTGTAAGGATGGGTAGCCACAGGTGGTATCATTCTACCGAGGTCGTACAGGGGTATCGTTCCAATAAGTACCATCCAGTACACACACACAGAGTGCCCCTGTCATTAACATCTTGCACGCATGTGAGTGTATAAAACACAAACGTGCGCGCGTAAACTTATAGAACTGGTCAGAATCAGCATACAAGACCGAAAGAAAAATAATAAAACCAAATAAAATATAAAATAATAAAAAAAGCAACAAAGGCCGAGAGACTACGCTCCTTGTTTGTAAATTTGGATTACAAAGTTATACCCAACGCGAGCGAACTTAAAATAAAAGGACCCTTTAATACCATGATAAAAAAAAAAAAAAAAAAAAAAAAAAAAATACTGACTGAATACCACGCTAGGAACGGTTAAGGACTGATGCTTAAGGAACATAACAACGAAGAGATCACAATATAAAAAAGATAAGGTGAATACCGTAGAAAAAAAAAAAGCATATCAAGTTAAAAAAAAAAAAAAAAAAGGAAGAAATCACGAACCACAATGTGAAGTTGTGCAAACTCGGCGGCAATCTGGAAAAATAGATTTATATCTCGTCTAAAGACACAAAACTTTAACTTAAAAGTTAACTGTCAGTGAAATTACGAGGTGTATTGATAAGACCTTCGATTGAATATCATTCGCGTACTGCCAAGTCATTTTCCAGATTATATGACATCAAAATGCTCTCGCTCTCTCTCTCTCTACCTATTCGGTTGTCGCAAGCTCGACTCCCCGTTCTGCCAACGTGGAGTCAAGAGGAATATATTTCTGGCGACTAGAAATTCATTTCTCGATATCATGTGGTTCACATCCCACACTAAGCTGTAGGTCCCGTTGCTAGGTAACTCATTGGTTCCTCGCAACGTGAAAATTTCTAATCCTTCGGGCCAGCCCTGGGAGAAGGGCTGTTAATCAGCTCAGTGGTCTGGTTAAACTAACATATACAAAACTAAGTCCAACACTAAGTGTCGTAGAGGGCCTTTATAAAAAATCAAAATTAGGCTAAACATAAGTTTCCTGTGCTTTGTCTTTCACAAATCTCCACTCTTTTCCATCCTCCCTTCCCTCATATGTTTTGTTTTGTCCAGGTAGGAGCGAGTCCTCAAAGGCTCCTGTGCCCAAAAAGAAACCCAGCTGACCCTATCCAGTATTATTCTCCCAGGGGTCGTGAGAAGGTTATGTCAAAAGCCGAAATATTTCCTTCGACCTTTTCATTACTACCTTATTTTACACGAGGAACTTCCACCTAATAATCCTCCTAAAGCTTTATTTTTAAATCGTCAAAGGCTTTAATAGCTATAGTTTCACTGGCACACTTAGTTAGATTTACGCCCGTATTATATTACAAGTAGGCACCAGCAATACTTCTGGTTAAATCATACACGCATACATAAAGGCATCAATAAATACACACACATAATACACGCGACGACGAATATAATCTCTACTACGAAAAAAGCAAGTCAGGTGGTCGCTAAAGTCCGCAAAAGGAACTCGTGTTCTTATCCGCATTTCGTTTTTCCTTTCACTTATAGTCAACCGAATTCCTGATGCTTGAGAGAGAGAGAGAGAGAGAGAGAGAGAGAGAGAGAGAGAGAGAGAGAGAGAGAGAGGGTGTTGGTGGTCAGCGTAAATTAATCGACACGAGAAAACCAGATAGTGAAAGGGTTAAAATAAAAATAAACACACAAACGACGAGAAATTCAAGGTGACACCTATCAGACGATGGGCTGAAGAATGGGAACACGACGTTTCTCTCATTCTTCTGTTTATCCAAGGGGTGGGGGGAAGGGGGTGGGGGGTGGGATGGGGGGCCCTCATATCTTTGTTCCTCCAGGCGCAGGTGTAACCTCCCTTCATTAAAACCTTACAAACAAGATTTGTAAACGGAACGATGACCACAGATGTTATAATGAGCCGACTGTTCCTTAACCTATTTTTTACAACTTATCAGGCGTGAACCTTTACTTTTAACTGTCTGCGAGTTCGTTTGTACTGTAACGCTAGCATGTATGTTATAAATTTCTTCCAGTATGTGGGTAAGTAAATATAAAATTATATATATATATATAAGTTATATATATATATATATATATATAATATATATATATATATATATATTAATGTATGTGGTGTGTGTGTGTGTGTGTGTATTGTTTATATTGTTTATTACGTTGCAAGAAACCGAGGTTACTCAGCAACGGGACCAACGGCTTTACGCGACTTCTATACTTCTATCACCAGAAATACACATCTCTCACCCCCTCAATGGAATGCTCGAGAATCGAACCCGCGGCTACCGAGGTGGCAGGCAAAGACCATACCAACCACGCAACTGAGGCGCGCATAAACACTTCCAAATTAAACCGGAGAAAAACTGCAATTACAAAATTTGTACTTTAATATAACCTCGTAGACATTAAAGCTTGAAATAAAAAAAGGTTTAAGAATTATCACGCATCTGGAAGCCGTAAAAACGATTAAATTTAACAACAGGAAACAAAAACGAAATAAAGAAAATCTCAAAGTAAAAGGTCAAGGAAAAACATAATTGCTCGTCACGGGTATTTGGGTTGACGGTTTTTGCAACGAGATAACTGTGTGAGGGAGAGAGAGAGAGAGAGAGAGAGAGAGAGAGAGAGAGAGAGAGAGAGAGAGAGAGAGAGAGAGCTTAATATCGATAAGATACAGAAGAAAAGTAAAACGTTTGAGTGAAACATATAAAAAAAAAGAAAAAGATTTAAAACACGCATATACCCCGCCGCCCCCCCCATTACGATACTATACAAGGGCATAACACAACAAAAAATGAATAAGACTACTCTCTAGTTTGACTTATATTCAAACCCCAGCAATAAAAAACAAAATAGCCACTACCTTCAAACTAAACAAAATACAATTAAAAAACATACATTCGGGGGACATTTCACAGGTAAGAACCAAAAAATAACAATGTTATTCACCTATATCATTCAGCAATGAATGCTGGGAAGAGAACCTCCTACCTTCTTTCTCGTGACCCTACCTTCTTTCTCCCTCGGTTTTGTCAAAGGTTTCATTGAATAATCCCCAGACACCATATTTTGACAAAACCTCGCTGGAAGTAACAAGCCGATACAAGCGATTACCCTCGGGGAAGGGTTTGGGAAAGGCTGCTCGCCCTTTCACGACCTATTGCCCGACCTATACCTACTCCCTCTCGCCAAAGAGATTAGATTTTTCCTCGCCATTAGACAGCGACCACAAATATGCTTCTCCGTCAGTATCAGGACCTGATTCCAGGTGCTTGACACCGACGATCGGGGCTGGGTAGGAGGGGGGGCGGGGCGGTGTGTAAATGACACCACTGAATTTGAATGTTCAAAAATTATTTTATGGGTGGTTCGGGAGCGTCTGGATGCACAGTACTGAAATTTTGAATGACTTGTAGCGCGTTACCTCTATGAATAATTAAGTGCCTTAAGTGAGGTTCAGTATCTGAAAAAATACTCCTATGAATTTGAATGCTATTAAGGTAGGCCTGAATCTAAATGATGTGTCTAAGTTGCAATATCATGAAGGTGGGCCTGTGTGTCAATGATACTTCTAAATTCTTATGTCAGAAGTGTGGACCTGTATGCAAATAATGCTTTTCATTTTCAGTATCATGAGGGTAGGGATCTGCCTCCTAAGAATACCTCTACTATACTTGAAAAGTCATCAAAGTGGGCCAGTGTCTTAGTAATACCTCTAAATTTGGACGTCACAGTGGTGGGTCCCCAACTACATACTATCTCCAAATATGAATGCCCCACTTAATGCCAACTAAAAAACTGATAAAAAATGTTACTAACAAGAGAACGATCAAAACTACGAACAATTAAACGAGAGAACCATAAAAACTACGAACAGTAAACCTCCATGAGAACCGCATACAACTATTGCAACAACGTGACGGAACTTCGCACACCA
>NC_087211.1:82125513-82193013 GCF_015104395.2 Macrobrachium nipponense | reverse complement strand
CTAACAAATTACCATAAAAAACTACTGGACGGACTCAACAAAAAATAAAAAAAATATTACAATAATATTTAGAACAATCTCTTTATATGTGACGACTTAAAAGGAATTTTGGCGATGATGGAGGTTGATAAAGAATGTTATGCTAAATTAAAGTTTGTCGCTAATTAACGTTACTGAATATTTATTGGAAAAAAGACGAAAGTCAATAATACTAAATACTTTTACATTTATGACCCTAGATACTCCAGAAGATCGGTTATAGCAGAGAGAGAGAGAGAGAGAGAGAGAGAGAGAGAGAGAGAGAGAGAGAGACGGGTGAAAGCATTTATGACCGTCATATGGGGACACCCCCCCTCTCCCCTCAGCCCCCTTCCGACTTCCCTTCTCCCGAACCCCCCCAACACCCAGTTCCACAGTGCTTGCAATGAATGTTCTATTGCCAGCTTGCACTTCCCGTTCGTTACCCAGTCAAGTCTCTTTGTGCTATTTCCGGTTTAATTGAGAGAGAGAGAGAGAGAGAGAGAGAGAGAGAGAGAGAGAGAGAGAGAGTGTACTATTAAGGCTTCATCTTCATAAAAGTATTTCAACAAGGATCAATTCCCCCCACACAAAGACAGGACATATGCTGGAGAGAGAGAGAGAGAGAGAGAGAGAATTTTCAAGCGTCTGAGCCAAAGAAAATGAATGGTGCCTCCGGCTTCCAAGTGCCAACCAACCCCCCCCCCCCCCCCCCCAAAAACCAAAAAAAAAAAAAACAAAAAAAAAAAAAAAAAAAAAAAAAAAAAGGTATTGTTTTAGCCATCTCCAACATATCATCACCGGAAGAAAACTGTACATTTTCATCAGATGTCCTGAGCCCAGATTAGTCAGTCTAGAATAGATGTAAAACCAGTTCGCTTCAAAGTAGGCATCAGTCATGTCTTAAATGTAGTAATCAATTTGAAGAAAGACATTGCAGTCTTATATAAAATTCGTGAACTGGGAGATAGTGTCCCGCGTTGTATTTATTTAATTTAAAAAAAATTTTTCAATGCCTTATTTTCGAAAAATGTAACAAGGAGGCATCCTGCATTCACAAAAAATAAATACATAAATAAATAAAAATAATTCACTCATTCGAGATCATCTATAAACACTGATGCAAACGAAAACGATGAACAAAAAGCTCAATAATTATCTAAGCATCTCAATGACAGCTTCTTCATCTTATTTCTGAATGAAGCTAATGTTCAGTTTGAGGGAACGTTCCCTCTGAATACCGGATCTAAACCTCTCTCTCTCTCACGTGCAAGCAAGCAAGAGCAGGCAATGCCATGACACATCACCAAGGGTTTGCTTTACAGTCAAATACCGCAGCCGATAATTGAAGAATGTGAGCGAAAGTAACCTTCTTCACTATATCTTCAGTTTCATCTTCCCTCTCTCAAGATGCCAAATCGTTTAGAGGGAGAACTCCAGTGCCTATTTTCATAGGACTGGACTGTTTAAGTTTTAAGCTGATTGCGAATAATATGAAATAGAACCCTTTTAACACCAATAGGTCACAAAGATGTATTCGGCGTGCTAATTAGGAATTGATCAAAAGCTAAAAAATATCCTACATGTGACCTGCTTCTTTCAAGAAATCACATTTGGCTATTTTAACTTTCAAACAAAGCTCCGTCGACGTGTTTGACAGGACCCACACTAATTCGTTTTTATCAACCTTCGTCAACAACTATGTAAGTGACAGCAGAACTTAATTTACGAGACGAAACTTACTCAAACAATGTAAGTTTAGTTCTATTTATCAACATGACTTCACAGTGATATTTTAAGACTTTTTTTTTTTTTGGCAATGCTTCGACAATGTTTCTTGAAATCATATTACGTCAAAGAGAGAGAGAGAGGAGAGAGAGAGAGAGAGAGAGAGAGAGAGAGAGAGAGAGAGAGAGAGAGAGAGAGAGGGGTTGGTTTTTCACTCTTCCAAGTTTATCTGGCACGCATTATTATTATTATTATTAGGACGAATTCTATTTCACATGGACCAAGCCCACCAAAGGGGGCCAATGACTTTGAAGTTGAAGCTTCCAAAGAATATTATGGTGTCCATCAAGGAAGACTAAGAAGCTGTAAAGGGAAATACAGAAACAAGATATCACACTTACCTAAAAAGACAAAATTAATTAATAGATAAAAATATAGTAAAATGAAAGGAGAATAGGTATATAACAAACAAAGAAACATTATGATGTACAAAAACCTCCAAGAAGTACCACGAAAGCTCTCGCCACAATTCATAACCACAAAAACCACGCCTCGACTTACAGGGAAATAGTACCAGGAAATCTATCGTCAGAATTCAAAGGCACGTGTTTGCACGCAAACACGAAACATATCAAGACCGCACTTCCGAATGATACGCGAAATATAACTGACAAATAAAAACGCCGCCCATGTCCATGAAAAGTCTATACATACGAACGACTCACGCCGTACACAATAATGCATACTCCATGAATAATAATAATAATAATAATAATAATAATAATAATAATAATAAAAACTCATGTTCGTGAAAGGGAACTCGTCTCAATATTACACTCCAATAGAACTTGACAGCTGAACTTATCACGTCCTCCTTTGCCCCAGTCACGTTCCAAAGATTTCAAGCCTGACCGGAGCTCTCTCTCTCTCTCTCTCTCTCTCTCTCTCTCTCTCTCTCTCTCTCTCTCTCTCTCGTTCTTAGTCTTTTCTTAGAAGGCGAAGTATACAGGTAAGTACACAAATTATAAAAATGTAAAGGTATTAAACGTGAGAGCGCATAAATTCTTACGTGCTGTTCTTGTATTCTTTAAGTTTCTACTGATGAATGTTTATCCTAAAAAGCAATCTTGGTATGAAAAAAAAACCCTAACACTTATAAAACTATTTTGGAAGAGACAAATGACAGTCTCAGAAGAAACATAAAATACAAAATAAATACACGTACGCAAATGCATACATAAAACAAATGTGTAATACGGGTTGCTTGCGAGCTATTCCTACAATCTTCATCTTTCATTTGCAAATGAATGTTTACCCTAAAAAGCAAGCCTAGCGGAGAGAGAGAGAGAGAGAGAGAGAGAGAGAGAGAGAGAGAGAGAGAGAGAGAGAGAGATTCCTAACCACCACAACAACTAGATTGCGTTCGTATGCTTGAAGAAAATAATGAGAATCTTATTCCATTGAACTTCAATATGTTTCATACCTGCAAGTCTTTATCTCACTAACACTTATCAGCGCTATCAGTAACGTAAGATGAAGTCTCTGCTTATCTCCCTCTTTACTCACTGGTAACAGGTCTACCCCAAGAGAACAAGGCACAATGATGTTTTATCAGTCTCCCTTATCTGGGATCAGTCCTCTACTAGCGAGACGGTCAAGTCCTTCAAAAAGTTCGTAAGTATTGTAGTAGTTTTTAATTGAATTTCTGGTCAAAATCTATGACGACCAAAAGTATACCATCATCTAGATAGGATTTCTATCCTCATTAAATGCAGTTCTACACAGAAGACTAGTTTTAGATAAAAAAAAAAAGAAGTTTCTAAATGGTCGGTCCCTGACCCCTTCCCTATCATTCTCAGTTTCCTTTAACAACAAAATAATTATTCTATTCCAAATATGTACTACCTTTCACGTATAGATAATTCTTGGGAATGCTGGCATATCTTATCAGACAACTCACTACCTCAAATACGTATCTTGTGGCTTAACAATATCTGATGTGCACATCCACGGGTGAGCTTGATATACGAACAGTGCATCAAAGGATATACAAGTGCGGCCAATTTACTTTATTGCTATTAGTAGCGACAGGAAAAAGACTTCTGAGGAATTTTACGAGCCCGAGATGGGCAGAATTTGGCAGTGATTTCGGCCACGCCAAAGCTGAAATTAAAAGCACCCAACAAAAATGCTGACAGTGTGCCTGTGAGTGTTTCTGCCAAGCTTCTTGAGAACGAACATCAAGCGGTCTTTTGCAGCTGCATGTGAAAAGAGAATTGTGGTTCTCAAAACACAATTTAAGGAACCGACAATCAATGTGGGCTGGTTTGAGATCAAGAATGTATTTCAATCTGCTAATAAAGAAGTACCTGGCTATGAGGTAACACAGTGGAAACGTTAGATATCAGATCAGACCTGGAATACAATAAAGAACAGACAGAAGCAGCGAACGGTATAGATAGATAATGAAGTTCAAAGATGAGCAAGATAACAGAGTAATTAGACAAACAGGATAAATATGCTGGCAAAGCCACATTTATTCAGGAAGTAGAACTGGTGATGAGGTATCCTATAACATTATTAATGAAATACCCATGGGGGAAAAATAAGCAGAAAATACCGGTCAAAAGGTGGAATAGATCAATAACATTAGAATAATGAGAGCACAGGGCGGAACATGACGATGACGTCATATATAAGACACGAAGCGGATGATTTGACTGACATACCATAAGCTGGCGAACACCTGAATGTGCCCATGGCTGAATTCAGTTTTTAAATGGCATCGCAAACAAAAAAGAAACTTAGGAATCTTTGCGTATATGATTCTAGATGAAACTGACACTGCACTTCTTATCCTATCTAGAATACTTTGCAGAATATAGAACGAGGAAGCAAATCCTGATAATTGGCAACTGGAGGTTATTGTTAAGATAGTTAGACGAAGGTGACATGATATTGTGGCTATTGTA
This sequence comes from Macrobrachium nipponense, assembly GCF_015104395.2. NCBI lineage: Eukaryota > Metazoa > Arthropoda > Malacostraca > Decapoda > Palaemonidae > Macrobrachium > Macrobrachium nipponense. The sequence goes on along the minus strand of NC_087211.1, from coordinate 82,188,295 downwards.
GAAGGATTCCTCTAACGTGTATTTTTCTCGAATAGGCTAAGTAGAGACGCTAATATACTCCTGGAAGTGAAAGAGCAAGCTTAGGAATTCCACAGATCCAATGTGTCCATTCTTAAAGAGCCTCTAACACCTACTCCAATGAGAGAGAGAGAGAGAGAGAGAGAGAGAGAGAGAGAGAGAGAGAGAGAGAGCAGACGCAGAGAGAGAACAAGCAACAAGTGTGAGTCAAAATAACAAGAAATAAAAAGGTTGAGAAATTTCCACTCTTCATACTGACATTGCATCACGGAACTTCTGAGAGACGGAGAATGACAACCAACGCCCCCCCCCCCTACCCCACAACCCTCTCCCGTCGATTATCGGCCTTGTAAATCAGCTACCGAGTAATTCATACAGTTGCTTGAAATCCCGAGCATGTTATCTTTGCATCTATCATATGATTTTCATCACTTATAATCACTTCAGAGTCCAAAAAATATGAAATTATATCAATAAAAGACAAGTATATCGAGCCCAATCCTATGAAGATATACGCAACGGTTGATCACTGCCTTACAAGGAGTTACAAGGATTAGGATGTCTCAAAGACTTGTTAGTCCATCTGATGAGACAGCGTGTGCTCACTTATCTGTAGTTGCAGGTTTTACTGTGCATTCAGTGTCTTGAGCGCGTGCAAGCACGCCCAGACTCAAAACTACAGGAGAGAGCGAGAGAGAGAGAGAGAGAGAGAGAGAGAGAGAGAGAGAGAGAGAGAGAGAGGGCCGGCACCGCTGCTAACTGGCCACCGGCACACTTTCAACCTCCACGCTAGGTGGCACTCTCTGGCATTAACCGGGCTCTCTCTCTCTACCCCCTACAGAGAGACGGGGAGAGGGAGGGAGAGAGGAGGGGAGAGGGAAGATGATGATGACTCCTCCTCCTCCTCCACCTCAGCCCCCCTCCGTCGAGTCGACCGACAGCTGCATCCGTTAACTCATATATATACCCTCGTACGATGATATCCAGTCTCCTCCAACGGCGTGGCATACCTGTCTACAGTCCGCTTGAAACACTCACGTGCTCTCCCCACTTCCCCCCCCCCCCCCCCGCCCCCCCCTCACTCGAAATGCGGGAAATGACAGAAAGAAGAAGAAGAAGCACTCGATATTCTCGGTCCAGAATTGACTCCCGGAGCTTTTCCCGCCCTTCTTCGGGTTGCGAAATCGAACGTTCGAGCTCGTCCGAAACCGAAAACGCCTTCTCCGCTAGATAAAGAAGTCCGTTCGTTTACCTCGACACTCATATCACTATGATCTAGCGAGGGAGGTAATCTAACATGACCTGATGTTGCTATAGTCTAACGAGAGAGATATATATATATATGATTTCGATGCCTCACGAGACACGTTATCATAGATCTAAACCCAACACAAGGAGGTAATCTTCTAAGACGACCCGATGTTGCTATCGTCTAACGTGAGATATATAAATAAATTTCTGATGCGCACGAGACACGTTATTATAGATCTCAAACCAACACTGTAGGATATAAAATGGGAACAGAGCTTTTCACGTACCATCACACCGACTGTTTTAGGCCAAACGGGAGATGAGCTACCCACGGCAACTCCTTAAGTTCCAAGATTCCCGATCGAAACGGTAGACTACAAAAAATGAATGGGGCACACAAAGCCGTTGGGATCAGTCGCCCCCTGAACACCAGACGCTTTCTCCACCGAAGTCCAAGGCACACTGACTGTCGCTGCTTCGACCGCAGTAAACGAACCCCCAGCAGATACACACACACAGAAGAGAAAGAGAACGGGGTCGCATTGTAACAATCTTAGCTCTCTCACACGCGCGCACACACACACATCGGCCCCATGGAAGGGATGCCGCAGGAACCAGAGACGAATTCCGTACATAACCGATAAATGTGTATATATAAATACATACATAAGCGAACACAGGAAAACGATAGGCAGGAATCCAAGCGCTTTCGTCTTTACAAAGACATTGACAATGTCTTAGTAAAGACCAAAGTGGTTTGAGGATTTCTGCCTATCATTTTCCTGTGGTATTCGCTTATTTGATGAAGTCACGTGCATCTACTGTGTTAAGCAAAGATACTTATATATATATATATATAGATATATATATATATAAATATATTATATAATATATATATAGAGTTAGTTAGTTAGTTATTTTTTTGACAAAAAATATACAATTATTAGTACAAATTCGTCCACAAAGAGACATAATACAAAATAAACACATCTACAATTATTTATATACACATATTTGACCGAATGTGTGTGTGTGTGTAATATTTAAAAGGTCCATGATGAACACTAATGAATTATGACGCCATGCTTAGTGTGTGTGTGTAAAAACATTTACCAATTTAATGACGTAAGTACATTCACATTTGACCTCCACTTGGCGTCATGCTTCCACAAGCACGGATGAAGGTATTATGCAGACTTCTACCAACTGCAATCTTACATCTGACCTACAAATCTCGTCCAGAACTCTCTCATTAGCATCGCAGGAATGCAGTCGGCACCGGGAACAAAGGCTAACTCGGTATTCAAGAATGTTATTCATAGATTGACTGGAAATCTACTATATTTTCAAGACCTCGTTTTAAAGTTGAATCCCATTAGCACTTCACAACCATAATCATGCAGATATAATTTAGGATTTTGAATTGATCAAGACACAATCTAAATGAATTGATAAAGACCCCATTCTTAAATTAGTTGAAAAAAAAAACACCCATTTTAGATAAAGACACCATTTTCAATGAATTTTTAAAGACACCATTCTAACTGAATTGATAAAGACACCATCATTCTAGATGAAGACACCATTCTAAATGAACTAATAAAGACACCATCATTCGCTGTTACAAAGAGAACAAATGAAACTTTAAACTTAAATAATTTTCATGACATACATGAGAGGACAAATAATTCTTTTTTTTTATTTTAATCGAAGACGGTCACTAGACCAAGAACATACAAAAGCCCTAGATACAGTAATGCAAACGAACAGTAATTCTTATTCCCGGAGTTGGCGGAGAGCGGTGGTGGTGTGTGGGGGGGGGGGGGGGGGGGGGGGGGGGGGATTTTGAATTTTAAGATTTGAACTACGAGTTTTAAAACCACAAATTCCGAGAGGACAAAAATGTCATTCACTTCGTATCCCTTTAAGAGGCGTAGGTAGCCATTCCTTAATAGGCGAGTGGAGCAACGTATTCAACCGAGATTGGGTGACAATTTTAACTGCAGAATCTGGATTTCTTATCAAACCTATATTGCAAACCCAATAACTTATAAATAATCATATGTAATAGATAGCATAAAAAAAGCATGAATGTACAAAATGGGACAAAATAAGAACTACCTATCTGCAATGGCATAAAAATGCTCCAAATTAAATTTTATCAATAATGCAAATTATAAAGAATTATATATAATAGAAGATACAAAATGAAGCATCCATGTACAAAAATGAACAAAATAAGAATAACCTATCTGCAATGGAAAAATACAAATTATATTTTATCAATAATGCAAAAAAAAATACAAATGATCTTCAATGGCGAACAATCACCGTTCAATTTCAGTCTTACGATCTTACGCAACGACTCGAAACAACTTGAGCAAACGCGCGCCCAAAAACACGCTGAGGCGTAAAGTGGGCGTGACCAGAAGCGACCTGAGAGCAGCTGTTTCTTGGAAGAAGATCATTTACATAACACCAAAGTTCCCGAGACTAAATTACCAATAATAATCAAAATGACAATGTCACGCTTCCCTTTCAGTCAGAGAGAGAGAGAGAGAGAGAGAGAGAGAGAGAGAGAGAGAGAGAGAGAGAGAGAGAATTCGGACTGCATTTCCAATATGGTCTACAGGCGATAATAAGGGTAGGTTTATACGCTCGGTCCCAGATCAAGTCATGACGACATTGCTAAAAACAAACCCGCCCACATCGACAACACGCGTTCGTTCGTTCTCCCTCTCTCTCTCTCTCTCTCTCTCTCTCTCTCTCTCTCTCTCTCTCTCTCTGACTCCCATGGCGTCGCTTCCCGTCCCGACCCGCCCACGCCCATTTTCATCAACCTGCTGCTGCCGCTGCTCCTCCCGCCAAAAACCAACCAGCTCGCGCCCTCTGTCGAATCCGGAATGGTCCACCAACGTGGGTTCTCTGCCTTCGTCTGGCCAGGAGGAGGGGTTATATTGAGTGCATTTCCCATCAGTCGTCAATGGGAGAAGCCATTCAGAATATTAAGATACTACAATAATGACAGTTTATGTATTTGGGTTTTGCTTGACCAGAGAGAGAGAGAGAGAGAGAGAGAGAGAGAGAGAGAGAGAGAGAGAGAGAGAGAGAGAGAGAGAGAGAGAGAGAGAGAATGTTGAAATTCTGCTTGACCACACACACACACAGAATATACGTATGTTAACATTCTGTTTGACCACGCACACACACCCTACACACACACACACAGAGAGAAAGAGAGAGGATGTAATAGCATTAATGAGAATTTAATTCTGCTTGACCAGAGAGAGAGAGAGAGAGAGAGAGAGAGAGAGAGAGAGAGCAATATCAATATTTAACTATGTAGCAGAAGTTGTCGCCATTATCAACTTCTTAAAGGCGACGTTATTGCAAATGCACGACGCGACTCATACGTGCACCGCGTCCCAACGCGTCTGCAACAAGCAGAGCAGGCACAGCCGACCGCCGACCAGACTGACCAACCAGTACGAGCTTGCTGAAGGCTCTTCCATCCTACCTACGCATCTTTTAAATGCCAAAAGGTAGAGAGAGGTCCAGGACCAGTAGAATGCAGGAGGTTTCACCTTATCCTAGAAAGGACACGACTCAAGGCTCAGAGTTCAGTTAAAGGTGTTTTCTTTCAATAATAAGAAATAAATGAGCTTCTCAAGTAATAAGACTGTTTTCATAAGCGAATTCTAACGATATAATTTAATGTCAATACACATGCACGTTTTATTAATCTAATGTCAATACACATGAACGTTTTCTTAAATTAATGTCAATACACATGAACGTTTTCTTAAATTAATGTCAACTCACAAGAACATTTTCTCAACTTGATGTCAATACACATGAACGTTTTCTAACTTACTGTCAATACACATGAACGTTTTCTTAACCTAATGTAAATACACATGAACGTTTTTTCAACTCAATGTCAATACAGACGAACGTTTTCTCAACTTAATGTCAATACACATCCAACGTTTTCTTCAACTTAATGGCAATACACATGAACGTTTTCTTAACTTAATGGCAATACATATGAACGTTTTCTAAACTTGACCATTGATGTTGTTTTAGTTATTAATGTAAAGGAAAACTAAAGAGATGGCTATTTGTCTGTCCGTCCGCACTTTTCCTGTCCGCCCTCAGATCTTAGAAACTGCTGAGGCTAGAGGGCTGCAAATTGCTATGTTGATCATCCAACCTCCAATCATCAAACTTAACAAATTGCAGCCCTCTAGCCTCAGTAGTAATCATTTTATTTAAAGTTGACGTTAGCCATGATCGTGTGAATGGCAACGCTATGGGACAGGCCATCACCGGGCCGTGGCTGAAAGCTTCGTGGGATGTGGCGAATACAGCATCGTGCTGTGTACAGAAAACTCGAATGAGCAGAAGAAATTTCTGCGCATTTTTTACTTGTTTCATTTTAATCTTAATTCTATATCCTGTGAGAACTATTGACTTCAAGCTTATTAGAAACAAAATAAATATAACATAAAATATAAAACTAACATAAAATAACAACAAAGGCACAATAAAACAACGTCCTACATTTAAGATATGGTCGTAAAATAGTGCTCTAACGTGTACAAAACCATATGGCATCTCGCAAGAGCAATGACACTCAACAATTTGAATTTTTTTTTTTAAGAGATTTTTATGTCATCTAAATAATGTAACATACTTAGGAATTTGATATTCTACATGTAATATAGATGGCTCCCTCTTACATGTGCGCCATCAAAATACTTACGAATTTGATGATCTGAATGTAATTTAGATTGCTCGCTCCTACTTGTACAACATCAAAATATTTACGAATTTGCTAATGTATATGTAATACAGATTGCTCGTTCTTACTTGTGCCACATCAATGTTATGCTTATTTTGTGTCGTGTAAATGGAGTTTTTTGTGAATCTCATTTGACATTCCTAACGTAACCACAAGCTCGGTCTTGCTCGTACGTCGTCAAGTGAAAGACGAATGGCGAGCAAATATATTCATTCCAGAGCCTACTACACTTTCTCCTGCTTTCTTAAAACGGTTATCGACCCGTCTAACGTTCTAAACTGGAGAGGACTTTCTTTCCAGCCTTTCTAGTCTTTCATCTCTACTCCAAGAGACTTATTATATGGGTGAGTCAGCGACATAATCTCTTTAATATTGAGGGACGACGCCCAAATTGCTCTCGTAGATAGATTTTCTTTCTAAAGCAAACTTTTTGTTAAAAAAGGGTTATTAGCTCAACATATAGTGAATTTTAGGATAGGCCCAATGCCTTTGTTCCTTGGAGAGAGAGAGAGAGAGAGAGAGAGAGAGAGAGAGAGAGAGAGAGAGAGAGAGAGAGAGAGCTGGTTAATTAGTTGGTGAGCTGTTTGTGATTACAACTGCGCTACGAGGAAAGAGAGAGAGAGAGAGAGAGAGAGAGAGAGAGAGAGAGAGAGAGAGAGAGAGAGAGAGTCTGACAAGCACCAGCGTTCATCTCGAGTAACTTGAGATATACAAACGGAACCTTGGCCCTCCCCCCTGCAAGGCGTCACAATCTTGTTCCCCCAAAACTCCACCTAACTAACAGCCAAGGAGGTTAGGCAACTCCCCCGGCCCCGTTTCCTAACACTCCCCCACCCACCCACCCTCCCTAGAACCCCACATCATCAACATCCCTCCTTAGAACAACATCGTTCGGGGAGGATATTCATTTCCTCCAGGGGTATCAGAACCTCTTAATCTGGATGATCTGAGTTAATATCATGTGATATATATATAGACACTGACGTACTGCAGACCCATGGATATAATGGTAGTATTGTTTTAGTATATTTCTTGAACTGCAATAATTAAAAATACCTGTTGGTCGTCGATTATTCTCTCTCTCTCTCTCTCTCTCTCTCTCTCTCTCCTCTCTCTCTCTCTCTATATATATATATTATATTAAAATAATATATATATATTATATATATATATATATATATTATATATATATAATTATATATATAATATGTATTATATATATTTATATATATATATATATATGTATATAAAAATTCTAAGCAAACCCTGCAGTCAATCTTTAAATACTCTACAGTTAACCCAGTTATAATAGTTATTAATTAGTACAGATATAGTACAAATCCTACTACTACAAAACATAATTATTTTTCGAACCCAATGTCTGGGAACCGAAGTTATATAAACGATAAACTCCATACAATTTAAATTAAAAAAAAAAAAAAAAGGGGGGGGGGGGGGGGGGGGCGGGGGGGGGGCGGTTGTGAGTGATGACCAACCAAGCCTCTTTATAGGAAGAGGCGTTTCTGTTTACACAGGTTATGTCTTGAGGTTTGCCCTCCTCCGATCGCTCGTTTGTGCAGCTTTGTGTTACATATTTCTTCCACACTGTGGTTAAATACGCGTCACTGCATTGTATCTGTTATTAACCGTAGCTGAGGTAGCCAGTTACCGATTATCTTGGAGTATTTTTTTTTTAAACTAAAATTGCTTGTTTTTTTGTTACACTAGGCATCGTTGGGGTTCTCGTTACAGAAGACGGGCGTGTTACCTCATGTTTGTTGTGTAGAGGTGTTTTAATATAGTTTTAAGTGTACTTTTCTTGTATGTGTAGTATACTGTATATGGCCAAGAGATGAAATAAAATTATTATTATTATTATTATTATTATTATTATTATTATTATTATTATTATTATTCCAACGAAGTTTTACCAAAGTGAACAGCAAGTATAGGGTATCCTTTACATTTCCGGGACGGACCGATCCTTAAAAATAATAATAAATAAATAAATAAATAAATAAATAAAAACTTTTTCCCAAACTCTATACATTATTAAGTTGTGATTCAAACTAGAAAAAATCACCTGTGGAATTTTAAATGCTGTACTCTCTAAAAGAACGCAAAAAAATGCTTTTGTTTTTTTCCACATTATATAATGTTGTGGTTCAAATGAAAAACTTCACATGTAAATATCAACACCATACTCCTCAATATGTATTTTACTTGCACAAAGTACCCTAGTCTGATCATTTTCACTTATATGTACAATTATTTTGACATTTTCAAGTCCTACGAAAATAAAAATAAAAAAATTTCCGAAAAAGAAAAAAAATCCAAAAATGTAGGGAAAAAAGTGGTTCAACAGATAACAAACACTGAGAAAAAAACTTATGTATAAATTTCAGCACCTTTCTCCCCAATAAATTCTATTTACACAAAGCACCTTCGTCTTATTTTTTCTACAGATACAATTATTCATACACCAACTTCACTTGCCAATTCCAACACCTTACTCCCCAATAAATAAGTTGTTTAAACACAAAATCTTATCTTAACATACTCACTTAAGAAACACCTTGTTTACACACAAAATCTTAACATACTCACTTAGACAATTATTCTTACACCTTCAAAGGGCATAACTATCCCCTCAGAGCCCATACCAACCTCGCCAAGCGAAGAGGAGGCTTCATATTCGCGCCCACTGCCACAGAAAAGACCACAACAACAACAAGAACAACAACAAGCAGGAGACGACCACCAAGACATTTGTTTCAACACCAACAAATGTCCGAGACTAGTTCCACTGGCAGAGCGAATGAAGGAGTTGCTCTGTAACCTTGAAGTTAAGATTCGGCTCATCATTATGCACTCCTCCTCCTCCTCCTCCTTCTCTTATTCTCCTCCTCTTACTCCTCTCAAGCCTTCTTCTCCCTCTTTCCCTTCTTTGGAAGCACAGTCCATGCATGCAGGCACTGGCGTGTCTTCAGTTTTTCTAACCGTGATGCCTCATCACTTTACACGTTTGCTTGAAGAGGGTTAAGGTCCACAAATATAAAAATGAAAGGAATTAAGGAAATAAAACTGCAAGTCTCTCTCTCTCTCTCTCTCTCTCTCTCTCTCTCTCTCTCTCTCTCTCTCTCTCTCAGGCCTTATCAGTTTCGTACATTTTCAAAAGAAGATTATATCCTATACAAAGAAAAAATAAGAAGTGAAAAACTACAAATGCAAATCACCGACGAAGCAGAAAAACAAATGTTGTTAGAAAGGGATTCTCTCTCTCTCTCTCTCTCTCTCTCTCTCTGAGGCCTCATCAATTTCGTACATTTTCAAAAGAAGATTATATTCTATATATACAAAGAAAAATTAAGAAGCGAAAAACCACAATTTTAAATCACTGACGGAGCAAAAAAACAAATGTTGCTACCAACTACAATTTTAAATCACCAATGAAGCAGAGAAAAATGTTGCTAGCAAGGATTAGAAAGGGATTCTCTCTCTCTCTCTCATAAAAGCGGGTACCTGCGTCGAGGAATCTGTCTCCATCTATCCAAGGACATTCTTGGACAAGACAGCTTTTGGAACAGCCGTACTATGAAGTAATAAAAATTCAAGGCACAAGATTGGGGCTGGGTGAATGGGGGTGGGGGTGGGGGGGTCACAGAATCATGTGCATACTGAGTTGCATAATGAGAAACAGGAACTCTACTAGAAAATCAATAAGTACCTCTTCTAATTCTAATACCTTCCTCCGGTTGCAAATAACTGACTGCAGTAGTATTACAGTATAGTCATATTATTCTCATTGCCTTTTAATACATTTTTTAACTATTCATTAATTTATTTATTTTTAATACGTGAGTCAATCTTCTTTTTGTATTTCCCTCTACCTCCTCTTACTTCTTTCCTGATGAACACCATATTCTTTAAAAGCTTGAATTCCAAGCAATTGCCTCTGTGTTGGGCTTCTTCCATATGAATAGGTTTCATCTTTTGAATAATAAAATAAAATAATGAATATAATAATAATAATAATAATAATTGAATAATAAAGATAATGATGAATGATAATGATAATGATAAATGATAATGATAATGTAATACAATGATAATGATAAGTGATAATGTAATATAATGATAATAATAAATAATAAAAATAATAATTAATAATAATAATAATAATAATAGCAGAATTAAGAGAGTTGATTTTATATATTGTTTTTCCTATTAAAAATCAGCTCGCGTAATTCTGCCATTCTCTTTAACAGTATTTGCTTAATAGAGGGTTTTCTTCTAACCAAAAAATAATAATAATAACAATAATAAGAGTATAAACCTTTGTAGTAACATGACTAAATAAAAATAAACGGTACACAAAAACCCCAATAAAAATAAAATGGTACACAAAAGCCCCAATCTTCAAAACGAAGCATTCAAAGTAGTAAATCCCATATCTCAAGGAACCACAACCCTTCTTAAATTCGAGAAAGACATAAAAAGAGTTGGGTGGGGTGAAATGTAAACATCGCAGCTGGAGAAATACTTTTACTTTTGTTGACCGTCGCCCACACCCAAATGTCTCCAAAAGCTGTGTGAACACGGAGAGAGAGAGAGAGAGAGAGAGAGAGAGAGAGAGAGAGAGAGAGAGAGAGAGAGAGAGAGAGATGAGAGAGAGAGAGAGAATTTTATTTCAAATCTTTATTTTAATTTTTCATTTGGTTATTCTAAAAAACGAACATTTAACAGAGAGAGAGAGAGAGAGAGAGAGAGAGAGAGAGAGAGAGAGAGAGAGAGAGAGAATGACACCGACGACAGGGGAGTACGAGACTCATTTAGAATGCATCAAACCACCAAGAGGACGGCTACACGAATGCAGCCTCCCGCCCCCCCTTCGCCCCCACGCACAGCAATGAAATTAGCATCTCAGCCTCGAACTTGACTGTACTAGGTAGGGAGGCACCTGGTTGTCAATGACAACAAACAGCGTAAAAATCATCTTCCTTTTCTTGGGATTGAATGAAAACTGTTGAAAGTTCAAAAGACTGAATGAATAATATTTAGTTTTTCAGTCGTACAGCCACGAGTGATAGTCTCAACTGCATAGCGTACTGATCAACATACCGCGTGCAACTAACCTACCTAAAACCTAATGATGAAACACAAGATTTAGGTCATTCAGAGCTAAAAGGACAATTGAGAGTAAAGGTGTAACAGGAGGAAAACCTCAAAGCAGTTGCACAATCAAGCAATTGTCAGGAGAGGGCTGAAGGAAGTCAGATGGAAGAGTATATGAACGGAGGTACAATAAAAGGAATGAAAAGGGTTGCACAGCTAGGGGTCTATTATTCAATCACATAATCACGGGTTGAAGCAAGGTGGTCGAAGAACTCTTACACAACCAACATTCTAGTATCCGTGGGTAACATAGAATACCTACAGGTGGCACTGTGCCATCTACGTAGCAAATGAACCCAGCCGCCCCAAAGGGCGACGTGCTCCTGATGCTTAGAGTACCTTGGCAGGGAAACTTCATTAAGTAACATTAAAAAAATCTGAAGTTTCCATTTATGTTCAAACAGGAATAAAATATGGTATTTGTGAGTGAATCTACACATAATATCCAACGACGTTACGGGTTCTTCACTTAAAAAACCTAAGGGCACTACTGCATTAACATGTTAATAAGAGTATAATTTATGACAACAAAGCGAAAACGCTATAAACAGTATATAAAATTTTTATTTTGCATACGTTGGTGTAAAGTAGAATAAAAAGAACTTTCCAAACCATAGCATATTCGTCCTTATCCAAAGTAAAAGCAGGCTACTTCCTTTTGGAAATTCAGAAAACGGAACATAGTGACACTATAATTAACAGTGAGGTTAGGAAACCGATGATTGGTACATAAAATTTCCGCAGCTGAATGCACGCCAAAAATAACCCATCTGAAATTGCAAAATAAATTCAGCAAAGCAGTTGGGTGTCCACCCATCGAATTCCCAATATAGCATTTCGAGGTTTTAACGTAGATCTTATATTAAAGGCCACTAACTACAGTGACACCTTTAGGCGAATGATACGATACGGACCTGAGATGAGACTAAAAAGAACACTTAAAAGTGAATCTGACTCTTGTCAAATGGACTCTACATCTCCTGCCAAATCAATTTTTATTCCACAGGCGAGACCACTAGCTATGAATGAATACGAAATTAATTTTAATTCCACGGTATTTTCACAGGTGAGACCACTAGCTATGCAAGAATGCCAAAATGAATTAAAATTCCATTATAGGTAACCATCAGATTGAAATTAAATGATGTTCAATTAATGTATCACACAAACCTCAAACTGAGAAAACGTCCGATCCAACGGTTCCTCAATCCACAAGTGTTTTATACGATCGAATTTGGGAGTACACACAATCGACCACACAAGAGACGAGAATCACACTGGCAGGTGTTAACCAAAAACGACATTATAGAGTCTTCTGGCGAACACTGGCACTACATCGACACACACACACACAACACACACACAGACCACACACTCACTGGATCACAACAAGACACCTGACACACCTTTATTTAGTGTCTAGTACCATGCCAGGAAGAAAACAGCATTTTATCAAGATTATTATTATTATTATTATTGTTCAGAAGATGAGCACTATTCACATGGAACAAGCCCACCAAAAAGGGGCCACTGACTTGAAATTCAAGCTTCCAAAGAATATGGTGTTCATTAAGAAGTTCAAATGATGCTTGCTCAATGCCAGAATCACGTCACTCTTCAAGTTCATATGTTCTCACTTCATAAAAATAAGAAGTTCAGATATGCTCACTTCATAAAATACCAAGTTCAGATGTCCTCACTTCATAAAAAAATATAAAGTTTAGATGTCCTCAATTCATAAAAAATATCAAGTTCATAAAAATATGAAGTTCAAATGTCTTCACTTCATAAAAAATATCAAGTTCAAACATTCTGACTTCATAAAATATCAAGTTCTGATGTCCTCACTTCATAACATAAAAAGTTCAGATGCTCTCACTTCATAAAAATATCATAATAAAAGTAATAAACTTCTAAAAATCATAATAAAAGTAATAAACTTCTAATTAGGTAACTCACAAGATATGTTACTGTAATAAAAGTAATAAACTTCTAATTAGGTAACTCCCACACTCAGTCATTCCTAATTTATACTAACAATATATGTTACGGTAAAGGTAAACATTATGTTAACAGATGCAAATTAGGAGCTAAGAATTCACTCCCGCAAAAAAAAAATAAAATAAAAAAAAAAATAAAAATAAAACAGCGACGCTTACATAACCTTGTAGGGGCTGAACTACATCCCAAGATCTCACTGAACATTCCTCTCTCGTACCAATGTTTGAAAACTTACAAACACTGAGACTGGACAAGAAACATCCCACTTCGGTTAATTAAAATTCCTCTTTTGCAACATCGTTTGGCAAACTTTAGGTATTGACAATGGACACGAAACACAGGAAGTCTAAATTTATATATATATTTAGTTAAATGTCTCAAAAACTGTATGAAAGAAAATGGACTCTTCAAAAATTAATATTTATAAGCAACACCACGAAACTGACGAAGGAACACGACAGAAAATTAATTTTGGCACACTGTCAAGCGGAAAGGTGAACCTATTCCTATTAAGTTAACCATTTTAATGCAGAAAACAAAGACCCTCTTGCAAAACTAACCATTTACTATTTGATGAGGATTGGCATTCCAAATCCTATTAGATTAGGATTTTATCTAAATTTTGAAGAAATAATCTCATAGAAAGTATATATAACACAGTAATATATATAGTAGATTCTCACATCACCCGTACATCTGATGACTAGGCCAGTCCCTTAAGACGCTCCTGATTGGCTGTTGATAAGCCAATCACGGGACTGGAAACTCTTCAGTCTCTCGAGCGTCCACATCGGCAGGATGAATGTTCAACCTCTCCTGGGGGATACGTCTTTCCAAAGCATCCCCCAGGAGAGGTGGAATATACATCCTGCCTATTTGAACTCTCGAGAGAGACTGAGGAGACTTTCCAGCCCTGTGATTGGCTTATCAAACAGCTAATCAGGAGCGTCGTAAGGGACTGGCCTAGATATTAGATGCACAGGTGATGTGAACCTACTATAGCTTACTGAACATTCCATCAAATGCAGAATACAGAATATATTCTCTTTGAGTTTTAATGAACAGTCACCCTGCTTACTCTTCTTGGACTACTACTTCCAATTTTACCAAATTTTAACCCTGCAGTTTTCAGTAGGTCTGGAACAAGTAACGGCAGAAGTTGGCCTCGCGGTTTAGTCTGCCTTCACGTATAAAAATCATTCTTAGGCTATGTAACATTATACCTCGTTACTTGAAAGTAATAAAAATAAAAATATAAATATAAATAAAAAATATAACTACCAAATCAACACCGTCAATTCAGCAACGAAGCAACAACAATTTAACTATAAACCAATTCTCTCTCTCTCTCTCTCTCTCTCTCTCTCTCTCTCTCTCTCTCTCTCAGCCCATCCTTACAACGATCAAGTAATTATGTACGGAGCGATATGAATCACTTTCAGTTTGTGAGTCAGTGAACAACAGACAGACAAGTGCCACGATTTAGCTACTGATCCAGCCAAAGGTCAGATGGCACAGGGGTATGCGTGCGTGGGCGGAAGACGAGAGAGAGAGAGAGAGAGAGAGAGAGAGAGAGAGAGAGAGAGAGAGAGCAATAAGGAATAGCGAATCACAGTAGTAGAAGGTCATAACCATCACCTCATTGCAGACACAAAGTATGAAACCTTCCCAAAGAATAATAATGCAATAAAACCTAAGGCTTATAAACACAACAATTAACGATCCTAATGTCAGACTTTCTTATCTCATTCAACGGGTTAAGAAGTCCACTATAAATACAGGGTGTCCATAAAGTCCCAGTACCACTATAAGCAATAAATACTTATAATGGTACTGGGACTTTATGGACAACTGTATAATACCCTGTTAATAAATAAAAGTTGAACAAACTCTACGGGGATACCAAACCAAAAACTCCGACCACGAGCAGGGTCACAAAAGAAAACGTTAATTTTTTTCTGGTTTTACAGGTGACTGCGATAAACATTCATCGAGGAAACTGAAGGAGAAGACGTTTATCAAATAATATTAAAGAACGTTTGTTGTTTTAAAACGTTTTTTTTTTTTTTTAAATTGTATAGTGTTGCTTGGTTTATCTATCACCAAAATAAAACTCGGTGATAGCAGTATCTATTTGATAGTATTTGATTGTATTTAGTGGCACAGAATTTCGTTGACAAATCGTAAGATGAAACAATGCTACTGACAAAACAAAATAAGTAATTAATAATCCACAACGCACAGCATTCTAAACATATTAAAAGAATAAAGGGTAAAAATAAGCTCTAAGTTTTCTAATAAAGAATTGCCTACATGGAATTCTGACAACGAAAAAATGCACGACTAAAATATATTAATAAGAAAATGTGAACATTCAATTTAAACGTTTTTATCCAGATCGTTTGAAAAGGTAACGATAAAAACGTTTTGTCATTTCGACTATATACGCCACTTTAAGACGACCCATTAAAGATGGAAGTCGCATCTGAACCGCCTCTCTCTCTCTCTCTCTCTCTCTCTCTCTCTCTCTCTCTCTCTCTCTCTCTCTCAGGCGTCTAGTGGTGTCATTTATCTCGACCCTCTTCCCCAGGAAAGGTCGTGACATTTCAAATGGAGGAAGATGAGAAGGGAGCGTATCTGCAAACGGCATTTTGCCTAGCTTGACTATCGGACGCAAGCACGTTTGAAATTATAAGGGAAAGAAATCGATAACTTTATTCTGGCATATCCCACTGAGTCACCCCAACCTTCTCGCTACCTATTTTCCGTTTTCTTTAACACTTTAATAATAAACCCCTTTAACTTTTTAACGTTAACGCATTTTCTATACGACGTCGTCTTCATCTCCTATCACCATGTGATTTCCTTGGCATTTACAATATTAAGAGAGGTTATTCTTCATTCTTCTAGTTAGTTACAGATGTTATATATGATACTGACGTCTTGACATTATTATAGTAATAATATGAATAATACGGCATTCTAAGTAAGTTGACAGAAGCAGCCTAGCTGACACCCAGTTCAAAGTTATTTATTTCAATGAACCCCATTGAGATCACATATAAAAAGCAGTACATAAAATTGAGAGAGAGAGAGAGAGAGAGAGAGAGAGAGAGAGAGAGAGAGAGAGAGAGAGAGTTGCCTCGGTACAGGGACAGACGAGCCACACACATGGTTTCCCCATATACACATCTTGAAGCCACTAGTCAAAAGTATACTACAAAACACGTGGCATCATAACTGTCAGTTGGGTTCTATAACAGCCATGTCATCAGCGCTGTTTCCTAGGACAACACCTTTGTTGCAGAAGAGAAGAGAATGTAGAATTTATGCCAAAGGCCAAGCTCTGGTACCTATGAGGTTATTCAGCGCTGATATGGAAATCGGGGGTACAAATGTTTGACAGGTTTAAAAACCTTAACAATTGACTATGAAAGAACGGTTAGGAGATGGTGGAAAGTAAGATGGAAGAATGATAATATGAACAGAGGAACAGCAAAATGAATGAAACTGGTAACAGCTAGAGGTCGAAAGGATGTTACAAAGAACCTTTAAGTAATGCCTACTGCGCACCGCATAAGGTACACTGATGGCACCACCTCTCTAAGGGGTTGCTGTAGAATAAAAATACTTTAAATTTAAGGCCAATCCACACGAACGCACGAAAGAAATCAACACTGGCATGGAAAAGTTGGGAACTATATTGGAGTTTGGAAACTAAATATTTAATCGTGTGAATTTTATCTTTATAAATCTCCTCTTTTATCTATAAAACCCAATCGTGAGAACGAAACCCACTTATCACAAAGCTATTTATGTCAGCCAATGACAAGAGATCAAAGTTACAGGCCCCAGTGAGAAGACTTATTGAAGCAGCTTCACATAAGAGAGCAAAGACTGTTCTCTCCAAGATATGAAGTAGTACATACTCGTAGATCAAGAAAATTAATTCCTGAAATATCAAAGTAGACTCACAAGCCTCCCAGATGTCCGAATGACACATTAATTAGAAGTGCTTAAAAAATCACAGTAGATGCACGTGACTTCATAAATAAGCCAATACCACAGGAAAATGATACTCAGAAATCCAAGCGCTTTCGTCTTTACTAAGACATTGTCAAGGACAATGTCTTAGTAAAGACGAAAGCGCTTGGATTTCTGACTATCATTTCCCTGTGGTATTCGCTTATTAATTAGTAGTATTAAAAAATTCTCATAGCAGCAAGAGTCTTCAAATAGAGGAACAAATCCACAGTGATGTAAATGTACATATATTTAAATTTAAAAACAGCAGGGATAGCTTTCGGGAATCTGTTCGGTTCCCCTAATCAATCTAGATTGATAGGGGAACCGAACAGATTCCCGAAAGCTATCCTTGCTGTTTTTAAAATTTAAATATATGTACATTTACATCACTGTGGATTTGTTTCTCCAATTAGTAGATATTAAATAAAACACAATAATCAGAACAAAAAACCGAATAAAAAAGTTGTATATATATATCTATATATATATATACACACACACATTAAATATAAACCATAAAAGGAGTAATGTCATCCTACAATACTTACAAATTTCTTTCTAACATTACATCATGCAAAATTGAACATCTTACTGCAGACTAACATGGCTCTTAGGTAGTGGGTAGTCAAGACCAACACACAGGTAGCTACAGCCCCGAAGAAGCAAAACAGAAACTTGAAATATCTATCTGCAAATATATATACAAAAACGCATGTTTTTTTCTTGAACCAATCAAGTAGAAGCGTGTGAATAAATAATAAATAATCATGAAATTGATATCTAAATTTGGTAAACAACTTGTAAATAGGTCTTTTTTCTGGAACCAACCTCGTGGCGTGTGAATAAATATAATAAATATTCAAATTTTATTTAAAATTGGTACACATTTACATATTTAAGACTTTTTCTAACCAATCAAGTTGCTTGTGAATTTAATGAATATTCAAGAAATTGACAATAAAATTTGGTAAACAACTTTTAAGTTAATTAAATTTGGTAAACAACTTATAAGTTAATTAAATTTGGCAAACAACTTATAAATTAAAGTTTTTTTCCTTGAACCAACCTCACGGCGTGTGAATGGATATAATAAATGTTCAAGATATTATTTAAGTTTGGTAAACCATTTATAAATTGAGTCTTTTTCTTGAACCAATCAAGTTGCTTGTGAATATAATAAATATTCAAGAAATTTATATTTAAAATTGGTAAACAATTTACAAATTTAAATTTTTTCTTGAACCAATCAAGTTGCTTGCGACCTTAATAAATATTCACGAAAACTGATATTTAAAATTGGTAAAAAACTTATAAATTGAAGGTTTTTCCCTCGAACCAACCTATAGGCGCGTGAATAAACATAATGTTACAAATAATAATGAATTTAACATTCAAAATAATACATAAACTTACCGGATCTCGGTGAGTAAAGAGGAAGCTCTCCTGTTTCTCATGCTCATTCCCTTGACTTAAAAGAATGGTCACTTCCAAAACGACTTTACAACAATATGACACACAATTCCACAATACTGTATCTTTAAAAACACAAAAAAAAAACTTAGGTCTAAAGCGGTTTTTTCAAATATTTAACAGTGTCACATCAAAACCTGGGGACGTCCTCACATCATGTCACATCGTCACACTCCATCTCACAACAGTCACTTTATCTGTTTAAAGTTTATCATCATCTAATCTTCCACGATCACGCTTTCATCAGTCACTGTACGATAGCTTTATCTGATATCAATACAATAGACCTATCAGTACTATATACCTTTTTTCTGTATGAAATTGTAAAAATGATAAGAGGATTTGTTTTTCAGAGAAAACTTATAATCACACGAGTCAATGAAATGGAAAAGTAAATCCAGGAAAAGTATATAAATCAACTATATGTTATGTCTGTTTGATTTTGTTATTTAGATATATAAAGCAGAAAGCTTTCGATGACCTGCAGTCCTCCTTGGAGACTGACAAGGAATACCGCGCAGGTCATCGAAAACTTTCTGCTTTTTATATATTTTAAATAACAAAATCATACAGACATATATACCACTTTAGTGGATTTAATTTTCCAGGATTTTATTACTATTAGAAGTGATGGTTTCAGTTAGAAATATATTCTGACATAGCACGGGATGTAAAAGAAATATAGCATACATACATACACATACACATTATAATTATACACATATGCATCGAAAAATAACAATTATTAAAATAGAACCCCAAACATATGCTTAAGAGATGATATACAAAAATTCCAGTTCCACACCTTTAAACCTTCCACTATATTCGTTACAAAATGAAGATAAATTAAAATCTGACCCCCTTGCGTGACGCAATGCAGAATACAACTACCCCACTAAGTAAACCCCACTTACACTTTCGTCAACACCTAGACCACAAACCAAGTCAGCAGCCATCGGCACGTGCGTCACCGTCACAAAGCTGTTCTTGAGGAGGAATGAGCCTTTGAACGGCTCAAGAGTGAACCTTGTTGTTTGGCCGAGGTAATCTCCAAGAGAACTTTTTACCCAGAGCTCACTTCCCCCCTCTCTCTCCTCCTCCTCGTTATCTCCAACACACGGAGGAGGCATCTTCACGCCACATTCCTAGACGACTCTAACCCAAGGAAGTATTTCCTGTGACCTAACACCTGGTTAAAACCCCTCTCAGTCGTGCTTCCCCAGAGTGCATTCCGCGACTCGGCTTGTGTCAACGTTGACGCTCGCTAAGGCCACCAAACAACAGAAGTCAATCAGACGAAAGATAATATTTGGGACCGAGCGCCTCGTTGGGCTACAAGGCCGGGTTCTTAAGAGCAAAAAGACCATGCAAGGATTGTTTTCTTTCTAAAGGCAAGGAAGAAAGAACGCAGAAACAAACGAAATACTCCTATATATCTGTGTAGTCCCCATTCATTGTATGCACTTGCATTGGTGTTATCAGGCTAATTGAAAAACAATGTTCCATTCGAAGTTAATCTATAATAGTCGGTCAAAATAACTTATAAGAACAGATGAAAAAATTAAATGATAAATTAATTACGTGCACCACGCAGCTACATACTTTAACAAAATACCCTTTATTACCAAATGTCATCTTCAAAATTAACGATACAAGATACAAAATGATTTCCACAGGTGTTGACTGTAAGTTATCCATGGAAATACTTTTAATATAGGATGACAATCGTAACAGCAATATATGGTGCAGCCAATTTTGCCTTCTTACGAAGTAGTACATGAGAGAGAGAGAGAGAGAGAGAGAGAGAGAGAGAGAGAGAGAGAGAGAGAGAGAGACGTTATCCTCCAAGGTTACTTATAATCCTCTACGTATTACTTTTATGCGGTTTATGGTCAGTCCCCACAAACCTGTAACAATTATTATTCAAAATAAAGGATCTATCCTCTCCATATTTTATTTCGGAGTTAATTGTACAACTTAGCTGGCTACATCACGAACGAGAAAATATAGGATTTAAAAAATATATATATATTGTTATTTGCATGTCCCTGTGACGAGTTTTTGAAAACGAAAAATCATATGTAACAGCTGTCGTACATTATACCACATATCAGTTAAAACATTTCAATACTGAATGCTATTCACATCACTTAAAACATCTCGATATTGAATAATATTCACATTAATTAGAACATTTCGATATTAACTGACCACAGTTTCACGTTAGTTACAACTTTCCCATAACGACCCAAAATAACATAGAGAAAAAAATATTTAAGAACATAATGTTTACTTCCGCACAGGACTCAGACACGTCCGTTAACGTTACGACCCGTTTTACACCCACCCCTCTTTCAAATATATTAAGCCGTCACAGATGTATGACGTCACTCAAGTTGACGATGACCTCATCATCACGAGGTGACGTCAGCCCCTCAACTCAACCGCAAGTCATGACGTCACCACCACCACCATGTTCGAATCTTTCAAATGAGAGAGAGAGAGAGAAGATTTGAAGACGGAGGATAGGGAGAAACTGAGGAGCGAGAAGAGGGAGGAGAGAGGAGGAGAGAGGAGGACGAAGAAGAGAGGGAGAGAGGATGAGAGAGCGAATTCAAAAAGGATCCATTCCTCGACACAACGACAAGACACATGCTGTCTCACGAGAGAGAGAGAGAGAGAGAGAGAGAGAGAGAGAGAGAGAGAGAGAGAGAGAGAGAGAGAGAGAGATTCATTAAGCATTTATGATGCCCGGCGCAATATCCTATGTCGGCAAGGACAAAGAACCTTTTTTAAGGTACCAGTCCCTCTGATAAATATCCAACTATCCCAGTCACGCCAGGCATAATAATGTGGCATCGATTATTGGACAGACTATAGCCGGCTTAGCCTTCAAGGCATGTGACTTACAAACACGCATACCGCGTCCTGGCATACGGATTGCACTACGTTCACATAATTCTGGGAGAGAGAGAGAGAGAGAGAGAGAGAGAGAGAGAGACGGTGCTTGTCGTGGAGTGGAATATCATCTATCTATCATATTAACTTGCAAATATCCAAAATTAAAAATCATAAAAAAAGGAACTACGGCATCTCTGAATTTTGATGATGATGATGATGATGAGAGACGAAGAGAGAGAGAGAGAGAGAGAGAGAGAGAGAGAGAGAGAGAGAGAAGAGAGTACCAAATGATCTTTGTTCAGTACATCACGTGCCTCTAGGCGAGAAAGTCCCATGACTAATCTTCAAGGGAAAATAGACTAAAAGTCTGCGAACGAATTTGATAACAGAGGTGCAAGGTGACCTTAACAGTGCTTTGCCATGCACTGATGACAATTACCAAGCTATCTTAAAAGAAATAGATCAAACAAGTCACACTACATAAATAAAAAGGAAAACAAAAATTCCGCCAGACATTCATATCGAACCTGTCTGTTTTTGCAAATAATACTGCAATAATCTTCTCTCTCTCTCTCTCTCTCTCTCTCTCTCTCTCTCTCTCTCTCTCTACACATTCAGTTTACAAATAGTTTTTTCATCTTTTAAAAGCTACTGCGAACGTAACTCTGCAAAAAAAAAATAAAAATAAAATAAAAAATAAAAAATTGCACTAACAATAAAAAATAATATATACAAAAATATGAAGATGAAAACATACACAATAAACAAAAAAAATATAAACAGTTGACTGGAACGGAGGCATCATTAAGAAAAAGAAAAAGCAAAATTGACTTCACCGAAAAGCAACCGTCCCTTAAAAAGAAAAGAAAAGAAAAAAAAAAACTCATAAATACAAAAAAAACACACGAGATCAAACCCACGGACCGAAACAGCCTGCGATCCACCAACACGCTGTCATTAGCAGCGCCTTACTGTCATCAGCAATGTCTTCAAACACATTCCTTTCTCCTGAACTGTGCAATCAACACAAACAGAATTACGTTGCCTAGGCAACGCCACCAAACATGACGCAATTCAAAACGGTAGTGGCCGAGTGCAGTTTGTTCTTAGCGGGCGTGTCCTTCTTAGCATAACGTTCATTATACGTATGGTTCTTGAAAGGTTTAATTGAAATGTAACACAATTTTTTTTATAACAACTGGTGTGTGGACAGCGTTTAATTAGGAGGTCTATTGTATTATTGGTACAATTCAAACTGTATTTTTTGGATTTTGTCCCGGTAAACACATCATGTCAGTTACGGAAAGTATGACGACATTTTGATTATGAAACTTGTGTTTCACAATAATAAATAGCATGAAACATTACCACCTAGCAAAAAAAAAAAAAAAAAAAAAAAAAAAAAAAAAAAAAAAAAAAAACACACACACACACAAACAAACTATAGCGTGAAACATGACCACTTAGCAAAATACTGTATAAAACGTACAGCACAATTAATCAATTAAGTCCTCATTTGTAAGGATTTTTACACATCTTATGGCTTTGACGATCCCAATACAACAAAGGCACTACTGCGTAACGTGGAAGCTGAACCACATTTAAGGTTGGACTCAAAGCCAAACGAAAACTAAACAGAACACATGAGCAATTAGGTTCATCACTAGCTATGACCTTTAATTAGCAATAGAACCCATAAACCGTTTGGGCATCACAACGCTGGCAAAGCCAGGTGCCCCCAGCTGGTTGTATTGCATAACATCCCTTATTACCAGCCTCGTCTAATAATGTACCACCTCTAAGAAAGGGGGGATACAGATTAAACCCGCCCCACCCCCCTCCTCTCTCTCCGTGCACAATGCCTCTCCCATCCTGCGATTTAAGGATCATAAAAGGCAATTATACGATTGCTACGTTTAGGGCTCTGTTCAGATTCAGTACACCATACTTGGTGTAATTACAGTCACTGGCTGCAGACAGCTAATTCAAAACTTAGTTGGCAGAAATAACACCCAATCCCTTGCAGAGAGAGAGAGAGAGAGAGAGAGAGAGAGAGAGAGAGAGAGAGAGTTGGCATCCCTCAACACCTAGTGTCCTGGTTGTTGGGATAATTTGGGCTGGCGACCTCCACTGCTCAGAACCAACACCACTTCACCCAACATGCGAGACACCAAGCATATGAGAGAGAAGAGAGAGAGAGAGAGAGAGAGAGAGAGAGAGAGAGAGAGAGAGAGAGAGAGAGTCTGCACAGTAGAATGGCGTCTCGTTTTTTTTTTATATTATATCTATGTGAACGTCAAGTTAAAATGAATCTTCCCTAGGCATGTAACAAAATAATTTCACTAATGGTTGAAAATTATCTCATTTATTTGCAACAATTGGAAAATCATTCTCTCATTGATATGCAACAATTCGAAAAATAATCCTCTCATACTTCTGCAACAATTAAAAACCAATTCTCAATCATCTGCAACAACTCGAAAATAATTATCTTTTATTTGCAACAATTGGAAATTAATTCTCACTCATTTGCAACAACTCCAAAATAAAAAATTTTTTGCAACAATTGGAAATGTCCCGACTGACCTAACCACTCCCTTATCTGCTTTCTGCCCCAGAAAGTAACTCTCCCTGAAAAGAAGACATAAAAAAGACCGCTGCCACATTCTTCAGCCTTATTTACAAGATCCATTTGCAGAGGCGTCTGTTGATAAACAATGTTCGCCACGCGAATGCCGACTCTAAACAATATCGATCTACTCTTCTAGGCATTTTGCGGTGACACGAAGAACAGTACGAAAAGAGAATTATAATATATATAATATATATATATATATATATATATATATATATATATATATATATATATATATATACATATATCTTATACGGCGCGTACTTGCTTGAATGGGCGCACAGGTAATTTCAACACAACCCCATTTTACATTATGGTAACAATATGAGTTTATTAACTAATATTGAAAATCGCCTGACATCTCCAGCTTAATAATGCATTAATGCAGCCTTCCCAAATACTGACCCTCAAAATTGAAACACCAGCTAGAGCAATATATTCCCCGATACTGTATCCACATGAAGCTAATCTGAAATCCCATTTGGATGTGAAAGCGCATATGGAAAATGTTTATGGTTACATATATACTTCGTATTTAGCTACCGTTTCATATTTATCAACAAACGAACAACAACACATACAGTTATGATAAGATCTCTAAACTTTTGTTTAATCATGATCCTGTCAAGTGAAACGCCATAGATATCTGGTCTGTCAAAGTTCACAGTGAGCAGGATGACACTTTCTTGACGTAGCTACATGGCCTGCGTTAGATCAAACCCGATACCTTTTGACACGCCCCCTAAACATCTACCAAACCTGACAGCTTATCAGAATCGTTAACCTCGACACTTACATTTTCAGAATGGTTTCAATCTTTCATAAATTGAACCTAAGCCATCCTCCTTCAGGTATTGGTCACTTCGCATGACTGGAGAAATGCGTGGCATTCATTCACATGGCACAGAAAATGGGGACGTGTTTAAGTTTGTTTAAACAAATGCTACAGCCATTGGAATGAGCTCTACAACGTTACAACCACCAAATATCTCTCACAAGGTAAACAATCCAGCCAGAACATGCCCTAAAATACTCTTACAAGGTAAACAATCAAGTCAGATGCCCCAAAATACCGAAGTTGCTCATCTATTGTACATCTCTATTTAACATAATTCCGTTGATCAACGCCTACGTTTGTTTACGAAAATATGAAGTATAATATAACACAGAAACGGACATTTATTATTTACATATTTTACGACGAAAAGTCCCACCTTTTGGCGTCATCCAATCTATGTCCGACACTGTAAACGTAGCCCAAGACTTCCTTCTAATCAGACCGAGCTAAAATGGGAGGCACAAAATACCATCACAAAATAGAATCCCTTTAAAACAACGAGCGACGACGAGAGGTTACAGAATCCGTCATCTTGTGCAGTATTCTGAAAGAGTATTTCAATACCAAATCGAATATATACGTATATAAAACCGATGTACTTAGGATCGAAACCTTTCACAATTAATCCCTCGTATCGACACTTATTCACGAATTCTCGGCTACTTATACGAGTGCGTTGGCACGGTAAGAGTATTATTCGTAATATAATATAATCATCCTCTAATCAATCAACGATCAATAACAGGGCAGAATATATTCAATAGATACTGTACAAAATCACTAAATATTAAATTGGAAGAATATATTCAATAGATACCATAAAAATTACTAAATATTAAATTGGCAACCTATAAACATCACTGACGAATCGAGTGAGGTATATTTAGGGTACAGTATATTCAAGATACCATATAAAATTACTACAATTACGTTAACTATAAACATGTTTGACGAACCCACTGAGGTTATAACACCTTTAACGAACCCACTGAGGTTTATAATTATAATACCTTTGACGAACCTACTGAGGTTATAATACTCTTGACGAACCCGCTGAAGTTATAATACCTTTAACGAACCCAATAAGGTTTGTAATACCTTTGACGAACCCACTGAGGATATAATACCTTTGACGAACCCACTGAGGCTATAATACCTTTGACGAACCCACTGAGGCTATAATGCCTTTGACGAACCCACTGAGGTTATAATGCTATCTAACTGCATCGGGCAGCGAATTAAAATCTTATAAGATGAAATATATATGGGTGTAGGGGAAACAAAAAACTTCTTAGAAATGATTTTAGGTTACAAACTCATCTGTAAATTATTTTCTTTCTTATTACAAATTCTTTTTGCCATATACCCATCTCCCATTCCTCTCACCTCCAACCGCCCCCCCCCCCCTACCCCACACAATCCGCAATTCTGACCTAAAATGGAGCAACAGGGTAAAAAAGCAACCTCGTCCTACTCTCAATCCCCCCTTGTCAACTAATACCTCCTAGTCTGTCTTCAATCAAAACCTGAGCGACTTCAAGACGCGTACGACTTCAAACGCCTCCCGAGGGTAAATCCGACCAATGCGATGCGACATCACGCCCCTCCTCACCAGTTCCTCCTCACTCACTTCCTGGGTGTTCCTCGGGAGGGGATTTCAGCGTTGAAAGAGTTGAGAAATGAAGTCTTTTTAGTTTCGCTGACTCGGGGAGTGAGCCTACAGACTAACTTTGTTCTTGCTATTGTTGTTGAGGGGGTTGGAGAGGTCTAAGGCAAAGCCTAAAAAAGGGCTTAACAAGGTGTTTTGCGTGTTTTGTGATATGATATTTATGATTTATTTATGAGAACGAACATGTAAACAATAAAGTGCATGTTAAACAGTACAGAACAATTATTTCTAATAAAATATAGCATATTAATTTTAATTTTCTTTGGTGAAATAACGCACTATTTGACCGTAGATTTTAGCACGCGCCTCGAGTAAGCTGGAGGTCGGATCACGCCTTGTTTCGTCTCCCCGGCTGTGACTAGACGAAGCTTAACCAGATTTCTGGCTTCGATTCTCGAAAATGAAAAGGCGCAATGCTACGAGGACCTCCCACCAAGGTAAAAAAAAAAAAATAAAAAAAAAAATAAACAAATAAATTAAAAAAAGTAGTTCAAAATCCATTCTAAGACATAAATGTGATGTCTAACACAACGAAATAAGTATTCACAATAACATATGTTGGAGATTGTACTTAGATATTTAATGTGCCATTCCTTACTTAGCAAATCGACACTTAGTATTTCCCTGCACAGACATATTGGTACGTCACAAACTCCGTTGTCAAGTGTTCCCAGTGAATCAGTGATAAAGTATTATCGAATTATCATTATATTATCTTCGATACAAACGAAATAACAGGGACAATGGTGGGTCTGTCTGTAATTGTTCAAATAAGCCAATATGATTAAACCAACAAAAAGTCGACGGGAAGATAACCAGGTTAAATACATCGGCCGGTAAATAAGCAAATAGATAAAAGAACTATCTAGGTAACTAAATAAATAGATCAGATGGTATAGAACAAATAGATAACAGAACTACCTAGGGAGCTAAATAAATACACCAGCAAATAAGCAAATAGATCAAAGAGCTATCTAGGTCACAAAGCAGATCAATTTCGTTGGTACTGCAAATAGGCAGAGGTCACATAGCAATTGCACGTAACTTTTTTTCGCACTTTAAGAATGTTGCAAAACAGATTTTTTAACTGGCCATTTTGTGTGTAAGATCATATAGGTACTCGTGAGAACATCAAAGCACAAATTAGATCTTAGTAAGTGCATATGCACCTGCAGGTGTTGTGTACAAGTAATGTTTCACCAGTCTAAAGATTATACGTTTACATTTCGTCTAAAAAAAAATTGAGATATTTAACCCTTTAGAGATGCCTAAGCCTTATTAATTCTCTTTCGTCGAATGTTTCACCAGTCCAAAGATTATACGTTTACATTTCGTCTAAAAAAAAAAAATGAAGATATTTAACCCTGTGGAGATGTCTAAGTCTTAATAATTCTCTTCCGTCGAATATCAAAGCACAAATCTGAATGTACATCAAGTGCAAACGCACTTGACAGCTGTTGTGTATCGATAATGTTTCACCAGTCTACAGATTATCGTGTTTATATTTCGTCTAAACTAAACCACTCAAGTCATTAAGCCCCGTTGAGATTTCTACGCCTTGATACCTCCCTTTCGTAGAACAGGAAGCACTAAAATGTCAAATAAAAGTCTCTGTGGATGCCTATTCATACCCTTAATGCCCAAACTGGTATTCAACCCATGAGGGTAGCTCAGGGCACCCCTATGTTGAAGGTTTTCCATGTTGAGACCGTTGCAACTTGCAAACACACGGAGAGAGAGAGAGAGAGAGAGAGAGAGAGAGAGAGAGGAGAGAGAGAGATGACCCCGAGAGACCCTTGCTCAAGGTTTAATAGGAGGGTTTTCTCCATGTTGAAACCGTTGCAACTTGCAAACACAGAGAGAGAGAGAGAGGAGAGAGAGAGAGAGAGAAGAGAGAGAGAGAGAGAAATATTTAGTTATTACTTTTAAAATGCTTCTCTTTTAACTCAGGGAATGATTCAACCATGGTGTCGGTTGTACTTGAGAGAGAGAGAGAGAGAGAGAGAGAGAGAGAGAGAGAGAGAGAGAGAGAGAGAGAGAGAAATCGCTTAAATTTCAGTACAATATGGCATCATAAAAACGACCGAACGATGACCCCTATAGTGTTTAATGGACCACTGAAATCAAGATAGGATCACCCTTTACCACAGTCCACCCCCCGCCCACAATACCCAATCACTCAGATTACAAAGGGGGATACCTTTTCTGTTCTCACTTCCGCACCAAACCAACATTTGTAATGGTGTTGGCGGTCACGACTTTTATTTTGCTTTTGGATGGTGAAATATGATGATTTTTTGTGGATGGTGAAATCAGGATTTTTTTTTAAATGGTGAAATACCGAAACGGAAAAGCTGTCACTTTCATCAATAATTAGCCTGCAATCAATAATGATATACAAGACGGAGTACTGTCTTTTATATAATTATTATTATTATTATTATTCGACAAGGACAACATCCTCCTCAATACGAATCTGACTTAAAATACAGCTGCACTGACAGCCACAAAATTTAAAGACTTTCTGCCCCAAAGATTTAAAGACTTTCGTCCACAAAATTTGAAGACTTTCGTCCCGATTACATTTTAATCAAAACAACAACGCCCCTTGTTATCGGAGATGGTCAACATTTTATGCAATGGCCTAATGTGATCTTAAGCAAGCCACATTGCAAAATAAATGCTGTCAACAGTGGTACATATATTGTATTGTTTACTTCGAAGGGCACTCTCAGCTTCTCTTGAAAACAGTACCCAAGGTACCTTCGAAGGGCACTCTCAGCTTCTCTTGAAAAACAGTACCCAAGGTACCTTTCGAAGGGCACCTCTCAGCTTCTCTTGAAAAACAGTACCCCAAGGTACTTCGAAGGGCACTCTCAGCTTCTCTTGAAAAAACAGTACCCAAGGTACCTTCGACCAAGTCAATAAAACTACGCGTGCTTAATCGTATAAATATCCCGCTGGTTGAAAACAGCACTTGGCAGATCTGCTGTACCTGAACTAAACACTCGTAATGTACGACAAGAAGCCATCCAAATCCCGAGGAATCTCGTCAATTCTACGGACAATTCAGTACTTGCAACAACAACAACAACTACACCAATAAATAAATAAATAAATAAAACACATTCCATTCTTTATTCTGCAACTCAGGTTAATTATAAGAATGGAGAGGAATATGAAATTTAGGCCTTAGCCCAAACACTGGGACCTTTGAGGTCGTTCAGCTACGAAAGGAATATTGAGAGTGGAAGGTTTTAAGAGGTGTAACAGAAGGAAAACCTCGCAGTTGCACTCAATACTATAATTTTAGGAAGGCGAAAAAGTAAGACTGAAGAGAATATGAAGAGAGGTACGGTAAAATGAATGGAAAGGGTTGCACCTAATGACAACAGTCAAACGTGTGAGGTGTACTGACGGTACTTACCCCTTACGCAAAGCAAAATATATATAGTATACTATGTATACACATATACAATCTAAACATGATCCATTCATAATTCCTTCACTGAAGAGACAAAATCAAGTTCATAACAACAACAGTAACCATTTCTAAATCTAGGCATCGTATCACAACCGAACAAACAAAACAACGCTTGCAAACATGTTGCTGTGTAGCCTAATTTCATTGCGTCAAAAGAACTCTCACCACCTTGCAAAATGCAACGTTGACCTATAAATGAACGGTGTTCATTTCAGGCAATTCGTTGCACCGGACCACTGGTAAAGATAACACCCATATTCGCAACCCACCCTACCGACAACACTCCTTTCCCCGCCCACTAGATGCTTCAAAAGAGGCTGGCAAACGTAAACAGTCAAGTCATCGCCTACATAGGGAGGATGCTTACAAACTTATCATACTGGTGGACTTACACGGGAGAAACACGAAAGGAAAATGTATATGCTGAATGATTTATTTATTTATTTAATTATTTATGTTGGCCTTGTTAAAAACCGATTACGAAAGCTTAATATGACCTGGAGTACTTTTACATGCATTTACCTAGGGTCTCATTGATATCAGTATTATTATCATTTATTTAGTTTCATAATTATTATTTAGGACATCATCTACAGAAAAATTGGTTATGCTGTATAAATATAGCATTTTTCTCATCATGTAATGTTGGATTAATGTAATCATCCACAGTCAGTCTAAAAACATTTTTCCAACATCAAATACATCCAATATATACTCCACCCAAATGACCTCAAATTCATTATTCATGTCTTTCCTTTTGGCAATAAATTACTGAAGAAGACAGACCACTACTGTTCTACGTTACAATACACAATTTCAGCAAAAAGACCTCTCCTGACTCTTGACAGAAGGGCTAAAGCTTCACTCCACCAGGCACGAGTCTGCAAAGACAATCAAGCTTTTTCACTCTGATCCCAAGTCTTATATAAACAAATGCCGTTTGGTTAAGGTCTTGGCTTCGACTCGATCGCTCGTCGCGTCGAAAGACGACTTAAAAAAAATAAACAATCATTTTGAATAAACCAGCCCGGTTTCATTCTGTTATCAAATGTGTAGATTATAGAATAAAAATAGAGAATTTAGGCCACAGACCAAAAGCTCGGACGTATAAGGTCATTCAGCGCTGAAACAGAAATTACCAGCGAAAAAAATGAGATACGTGCAACAAGAGGACATTCTGTCAGTTGCACAATGAATTACTTGTTAGGGTGGAAAGTTAAGATGGAAGAAATTGAATATGAACCGCAATACAGTAACAGGAATGAAAGAGGTTGCAGCTAAGACCCTCAAGTAATGCCTACCGTGTAGAGCGTGAGGTGCACTGACGGTATTGCCTTCTTACTGGAGAAAAAATGTGTGGACTCCAACAACATTCTTCCGACAATGTTACCAGCAGGACTCAAGAGAACCCATATATATTCCACCATTGCATAAAAGACTTATAGGCTCAAGATGCCTGTTATTTCTCAGCCACACCAAAACAGACAAAGACCGATACAATAGCCAGGAAACTTCATCAGACTTTGATCCCAGCGAGGACGGTCATACCATCTGAAACACGCACAAAGACTTTAACCCCATTCCAGTCCTGAATGAATTATGTACGAAGGAGACGATGATTCATGACAAAATCAATGGAAAAGGGAGGGGGTTAGGGTAAACGGAATGAGAAGGGCCCCAGGGGAGAAATAGTTATGGCCGATAAACTAAGGTTGGTGAAACGGACTTGGCCCATGTAGGCCGTAACCCTGTTACGGGTGGACGAGTTGGGTTCGGGGATGTGTCATGGGGGTGGGGTGGGGGGTGGAATTGAAACATTCCAGTCATAGCACAGGTACCCCACAATATCTTTTTTTCTTCTTTTTTTTCGGCTAGCAGACATGGTCTCACACAGGTCAATCTGACTTATGCACGATTACCCAGAGTTCCCGAGATTCTCGGTTTTCCAGTTTATGTAACTTGCTTTAAGAGTGATATGCTATCTGCATACAAAACACACACACACACACGACGTATATATACGGCTGGTAAAAATGTTCAGTTACAACAAGATTCCATCTAATAAAAGGAGCCCACAAAAACACCAAAATACAGAAAGTATATACTATATTTCAGACACCTGAATAGGCAGACGGCAGTCTCTGAAATATATACCTATTGTACTTATACTTTCTATATTTTGACGTTTTTATGGCCTCCTTTTATTAGATATATTGCTCAAATAAAGTGACTCCTGTAAGTATACTATATTTCACACCTGAAGAGAGCGACGGCAGTCTCTGAAATATAGTACTTATACTTTCTTTATTTTGGCGTTTTTTATGGGCTCCTTTTATTAGATATATTCCTCAAATAAAGTGACTCCTTAACAAAAGGAAGCGAGTAGCACAATCGCCATTAAACTGCCGACTATATGACAGACCCATATAATGCTACTGAATTTCTCATTGCCCATCTAACTCCACAGAAACGAGCGTGGATGCACTTACAGCCTCAACCGCACACCTTCCTTTGAAACAAATGACTAAACACACACACACACACACACACACATATATATATATATATATAATATATAATATATATATATATATATATATATATATATATATATATATCTATATATTATATATATATATATCTATATATGTATATTTAGTAGGGAAAATACCAAAGAATGCAAAATCCCCTGACCTACTAAGCGGGTGCTCAGAATCTTGCTCTGGGCGCGAAACAATGCTCTCAAGGTGGAAGTATTGGCGCCAGAGCCAAAAGATTACGTTGGCAGACACTTGAGCACCCCTAGAGAACATTGAGAGAGAGAGAGAGAGAGAGAGAGAGAGAGAGAGAGAGAGAGAGAGAGAGAGAGAGACTTCGGTTTAACTCTCATCTTTTGATAACTCTAAAGAAACAAAACATATCAAGGACATACACAAAATAATGTGTATTGTATGTATGCATATACATAAAATACCTGCTTAATACATATATAATATATATATATATATATATATATATATTATATATATATATATATATATATATATCCTTAGAAGACGGAGCTACGCTCTATGTACATCTCATCAGGGGAACCATAGGGAAAGGCATCGTACTCAAGTACATTTATTTCGCCGACGTTTCACGACTCATAGTCGCATTCTCAAGGCTATAATTAAAGATAAACACACGAACATTAAAACTACGCACTGCATAATTCATATAAAATTACGCAATATTTAAAAATTCAATGAACATCAACATCAGAATGTAGAACATTTAAAAATTTATGAATCTCTTAAAAACAGTTTAGCGCTCAGTATGTTTTTCAGTTTTAAGAGATTCATAAATTTTTAAATGTTCTACATTCTGATGTTGATGTTCATTGAATTTTTAAATATTGCGTAATTTTTATGAATTATGCAGTGCGTAGTTTAATGTTCGTGTGTTTTATCTTTAATTATAGAGAGAGAGAGAGAGAGAGAGAGAGGAGAGAAGGAGAGAGAGAGAGAGAGAGAGAGAGAGAGAGAGAGAGAGAGTCGACTCAGGAGGGGGCATCTTCATCTAAAGATATATACCCTTCCGCAGATGCCGTGGGCACCTCGCCAGTGTGTGTGTGTGTGTGTGTGTGTGTAGTATGTTCCCCACCGGAGGAGGAGGATATAGGTTTTACCGATGGTGCAATGTGTACAGAAACCTCTGCTGCCAAAAACTCGTTTACGTTGAATTAGCAGCTGCCACCAGCAAACGTCCCACGGACGTACTCTTCACGGGGCTAGGGAGATAATGGATAAAGGAGAGGGCTAGGGAGATAATGGGGAGAAAGGAGAGAGGGTTGGGGAGATAGTAATGGGAGAAAGGAGAGAGGGCTACGGAGATAATGGGGAGATAGGAGAGACTACGGAGATAATGGGGAGAGGGCTACGGAGATAATGGGGAGATAGGAGAGAGGGTTAGGGAGATCATGGGAGACAGGGAAGAGCAAGGAAGAAAAGGAGTGATATATATATACTGAGACAACAAGAAAGATATGGAATCAGAAGCACGAGATAAAAATATACTAATGGTCGAAACTCAATGGTTATGGACTGGTACATAAAATTTAGCCGACAGGCCAAGCCCTGGGACCTCCGAGATCATTCAGCGCTGAATGGCTAAGAGTAAAAAGGTTTGAAAGGTTCTAAGAGGATACGAACTTCACCTCAAGTTAGGTAGACTATCAAAACAACTGTTAGTTGACGTTGGAAAGTATAAGATAGAAGACAAGAATATGAACGGTGGTACAGTAAAACGAATGTAAGGGGTTATAGCTGGGGGCTGAAGGTATTTATCCTAAAAATATAATAAGGAATAACTCCACCAGAACTCTCTCTCTCTTTCTCTCTCTAAAGCAAGGCAGTAAAAAGAAATGGCCCAAGCTCTGCTGAAACTAATTATAGTAATCACGTCTCCCAAGGCTGCTGCTGCTACGAATACTTGCGTAACTACCTATAACCCTTGCCTACTATAATAGGGAGACACGCGCACACACTAACACAATGCATAATATGTATTATGTTTATATGTATATATACCTAAGTATGTGTGCATGTCTGCCTGTATATATACCTCATTTGATATATATATATATATATATATATATATATATATATAATATATATATATGTGTGTGTGTGTGTGTGTGTGTGTGTGTTCATGTCTGCCTGTATATACGTATATACCTAATGTGTATAATATATATGTAGGTATTGCCTATATATTATA
Source organism: Macrobrachium nipponense (assembly GCF_015104395.2). Taxonomy (NCBI): domain Eukaryota; kingdom Metazoa; phylum Arthropoda; class Malacostraca; order Decapoda; family Palaemonidae; genus Macrobrachium; species Macrobrachium nipponense. Next base: position 82,153,262 of record NC_087211.1, on the reverse strand, counting down.
CATATTAGGTATATATACGGGCAGACATGCACACATACTTAGGTATACTATACATATAAACATAATACATACATACAATCTACGTATATATACAAGGTACTGAGTCTGAAACAAAACTTAAAACCCCACTCGCTGTAGGTAACCTTTCACCGCAGGCGAAGTGTTTAAATGACATTTCTTTCAACTCACTGAAGGTTCCCGATCAATTCACGCAGTGGCTGGTAATAATTTCCCAGCCCTCACGTAAATAATGCAAAAAGGGGGGAGGGGGTTAATTAAACAGCAAAATGCGCCAGAAAGGAAAGAAAAAGAAAGAAAGAAAGAAAGAAAAAGCAATCTGACATTTCGTAACGAACAAAAATCTAGCGATGACAGCCTCATTAAGAGTCAGACTGATTGTTGCTGCGCATTTGATGCAAATTTATCTGACAAGAACGCTGAGAAAATGCGAGCGAAACCGGAAAACGGTTATTGTTCGAAGCGAAAAATGGACCCACTTAGCATCGCAGCCCCTGTCAAAACCTTCCCAACCAACTCCCTCGTCCCCATCCCGAAACAATCCATAATACCCACTCCAACCCCACCCACTACACACATCTCTGACATCATAGACTACAATAGACATTAAATGAGAGTACTAGAGTATACTACCTACCGACGCATGCAAGGTCCCACCACAATTTATTATTATTATTATTTTCTTAAAAGCAATGGCTACTTCAGCAGCGTTACACTTGTAAAGATTCTCCTCTATTTTTCGAATCGCGGCTTTTTCCGTGCTACTTAAACAGGCTAGTAGAGAGCGCCTATAGAGGTCATGATCAAATACAGGGTCAAGATCGGTGTATGTATTTCAATTTTACAGATAAACGATTTTCTCTCTCTCTCTCTCCATATAAAACAAGCCCAACACTAACTTAAAATTCAAGCTTCAAAATAACATTAAGGCGTTCATTAGGAAGCAGTAAGAGGAGGAAAAGAGAAATCCAGAAAGAAAAGATCTCAAAAAAAAATAATAATAATAATAAAATATATAAATTATTATAAGAGTAAGATCCACCTGTCTTCTTATGACTCGGGGCTGTAAAGGCAGGGAAAAGAGCAGCTGATACGACAGCACAGCTGCTTCCATTTCAAAGCCCAAGCAGCTGTTGAATGCCACTGATTGTTCATTCATTTGCTCACGAAACTGAATTGCTCTATATCCACAATCTGCGAGTACACAACAGGCCATATACTTGACAAAACAAGATCAATGCTAAATCGATAAACACGAGCCGTGCGAATTTTGTTGACAGTTAAAAACATAATAGTTTACATAATAGTTTAAAAATTTCAATATCTTCAATGTGAAAAATGAAGAAACCTTAAAAAAACACCTTTATCATTTATCATACTCTGTATCCGGTTTCCGACAATACTCCCTAGGGGTGGGGGGAGGGGGTGTAAAATGACATCACTTCCGGTAGCAAGAAGTGAAGGCCTGACTCCACCAAAGCGGAGCACTAACCACCAGCAGACAGACAGACAACTGTCATCAAATAAAGAAACTAACAATTTATACCTCGGAAAGGATTATATAGATCCGACGTCCTTTTAAGCAAATGTTTTGGTCAAGGGCATCTTATTATATAAAAAAAATTAACGTTGGTTACTTAAGCAGCAGGAGGTGACGATGAGGTAAACAAAAAATAGTTTTGAAATACCGAGAGCAGCTTGCCCTGTGATTTATTTACTATTTGTGAGAATGTCATCATGAAATCCTAACATATATGAGAATGTCATCATGAAATTCTGTTAAGATAATGCATGCGTACAGCCGTAATGTTTATTGATGCCTGCATGCATTATCTTAACAGAATTTCATGATTCTCACAAATAGTAAATCACAGGGCAAGCTGCTCTCGGCATTTCAAAACCATTTTTTGTTTACCTCATCGGCACCTCCAGCTGCTTAGTACCAACGATATTCATTTTTTTTATAATAATATGCACTTGACCAACACATTTGCTTAAAAGGACGTCGGATCTATATAATCCTTTCCGATGTAGATTGTTTGACTAATTACAATGGATAATTAACTACCCAAAACAAAACAAAAAGCTACCTGATATAATTACTCATTTAAATTCAAGACAGAATTATGCCCCATCTTCTCATCAAACGACACTCGATAGAATTTCATTCTTTGGAAAACTCGACGGACAAATTCGAACGTGACCTTGGCAGTCTACACTAGCAGACACGTCGTCGAGTCGTCGTGTCAACCGTGTTCCCGAGGCAGTAGGTACGTTTAGCTAACTGCAGCTAACCTGACATTCAGGCAAAAGATACTGTTATACTGCATTCCGTTCTGAAACGGACTGCACTGTTCCGGATTTTCATTCGATCATCCCGTGACAAAGCAAGTGTGGAAATGTAAGCTACTTAACTAACAAATCTCCACTTGACTCACGAGACACAGCTGTTGATATGAAACCAATGCAAATGTTAGACTTACACTTTTAAGACTTCTATCAAATCTGGTTTTGGCTTTGATCTAGTTAAAACTACTCTGCACAATGGTTTTCGCACCAAAACCGACGACGAGACGAGTCAGCACATTCAGACGTTGGCTATCAAACACAGGGACCACTAGTGCGCTTCCATGGAAAATACTTTGCACAGACATTACAAAGTATAATACAAAATGGCAATTCTATGATACTTGAGAATGAAATATCTGCACTGAAAATGTGCTCTCAACGTATGATATTGGCTTCATAAAAAGGTACAAGCTAAAAATGTAAAAACCTATATAGTATGACCGACCAGTGGCGTACTAAATGGGGGCAGCCCGCCCCGGGTGACAGATTGAAATGGTTGTCATAAAAAAGGAGAATATCTAGCTTCATTTACAGATGCTTTCTTTTTACATTGATATCTAATCTGTTGCAAAATAAAATTTTAGTTACGATTATGGTTTTATCTAGTCTACAATATGCATGTATTACAAGTGGCTAAGAATGAAATGTCAATGTACTATTATTGTTTAGGATATCAACCAAAAAAAAAAAAAAAGCTATACATTCATTCTTTATCAAAATTCTCAAGTTATTGGACTGGTGTGTGGAGGGGAGTGCAAAGGAATATTAAGCCTGGAATAGGCCGCCCTGGGTGCCAAATACTCTAGGAAGGCCTCTGAGTATGACAATGCAGAAGTTATGACAAAAAGCCCATTCCATTGACTATACCTACATCTTTGCAACTATCAACAACTCACTACAATAACAATTGGGAAGTGACTACAAATATGTGCACTCTTGAACAATAAGCACCAGTCATAAATAAGACACTTAACATTTTTGTTGTTAATACGAACTTGAAAGTACATTAATAGTCTTTGAGAAACTGTAACCAAATACGCCATGTAGTTAAGATCTACAAATATATGAGCTGTTATTAAAAAAATATAGGGAAAATATGCAATGTGGCTACACACCTAAAATAGAAAAACTTAGCCAATTTAGGACTTGAAACCCGCCAACAGGATATATATATATTTTTCTCTCCTAGTCTATATGAGACTACAACCGTACAACGGACGTAATATGAGGAGACCCGGATGTATTTAACAAGAGGGATGACAGTCACTACCTAATCAGGTCAGTCTCCGGCTTCAGGGTAATCAGGTCAGTCATGAAGACGTGTTTATGAGTATATGAAATGTATTAGGCAACAATTTTCATACGGTTAGTAAATGTCGCAGACCCAATGGCGGTATAAATATTACCACAAAAATTAGTGAGCTATATCCGGTGGAGGTATAGGATGTTGCCATAATGATTAGTGTAACCAAACTATTATAAGAGTAGTACCTTAATCACCGGCCTTTCTTTTAACTGGCATGTAGCCTTCTAGGTTTAAGAATCAATATAAAACACTTGGTTTCAACCTAATTCAGCCTGTGTTCATAATAACATTCTTAGTGCCTCGTCAAATAACACCACCAAGAATTAAGCCAATAACAGCCAAAGTGACATAATACAATGTTGTTCAAGTTATATAACAAATGAGAGAGAGAGAGAGAGACGGAGCGAGAGAATTTAGCGACTATAAAAAGAGCCTTGGAAGAATATCAAGTGACTCATAAGTAAAGATCGCGCGCATTTGTGCTATACTTCTCTCGAGCTCGTTACTATGACAAATTTCGCCGCTTTTAACTTTAGACTAATGCAACCGACATTAACTAGGCCAACACACGTTGACACAATCCAATGAATTCACCTATGAGGTATCGTATATTAAAATAGGAACTCTTAATACATGTTATTATGCGCAGACTGGCCACGGGAGTAGACTGACTGACCGACGCCAACACAAAACCCTACAATAATAAAACAAAACCCTTCCGCCATAATCGATTCCAACGGTCACCAAAGACATTCCTGATTCCCGGCGTGTCTGCCTCACCTGATCCTGACCGCCAACTGATTGGGTTGGGGAAGGGCCACGTGCCTCAGTAAAAAGAGGGGAAATTGCCCCGTCCGTAATTCACGGACAGTAACCATAACCTGGTCTATTGATACATATGTATGGACTTTGCATAAACATTTCATTCATAAATGACGCGTGGTATTATTCTAGCGTTCACCAATTTAAGATTAATTAAATCTACAATTATTTTACATTGTCATAGATGCACAATATAAATAAAGAACGAATTGGCTACAGCCAACAAGTTAATATATTACAAGGCGTCATTTCACAAAATACTAGACCGAAGTAAACTTAACATCCTAAAACCTGTTGAATGTTCTATGGTTAACCTTTAAAGTAACTGAAATTAAGCGAAACTTATAAACAAAATGAAATTACTGGCCAGGAAGTAGGTCTAATCCCTATCCGGCAATTATTAAAAGGCTAACTTGCATATAAACCTTCACAATGACAGTATCCTAGATTACATATTTCTTAACAACTGTCTAAACACGTCAATAATTATTATAATACATGTTTAATACCTAGGCCTAATAACGAACTGGATAATGACAATAGCATCCAGCCAAGTTAAAAAAAATAGATACGATGGCTGCTTTACTTAGAAGCTAGCCTCTATCAAGTTTGTACGAATATAAATTTATTTAGAATCTATATCACGTTTGCATGAATATAAATATCTATAAAAATATAAATAACCTTATGCGCATGAGTACATCAGGCAAAAGTAACCAATAACAAGAAATAGAGCATAACACTTTGGTCAGTGTTTAGGCCTATGTAGGCCTTAGCAACCAGAGCATGGCGATTACTGTAATTATTTTTTAAAATAAATCCTTCTACTAGAATGACATATTCTTAACGAAGTTATTTGCTTTTCTAGCACGTGTTTTTATCAGCTGTAATGGTTAAATATTCACAAAAGTCTTCACCCACTGCAGTGTTTACATTCAGTTACGTCAACAAGTCCTCAAACGAGAACACACACACACAAGGGCATCTGGGTTAATCCTTTCAGATGATTAGGAGGTCACTGTCCTGTCCTTCACAAATATACGGCGACGAGATCCTATCCTTTTCTTAAAATGGTTCTTTTCATTTCACCACGGACATTTTGAAGAAAGGCTAGAAGGTAAATCGTAAACAGTCCGCCTTCATAGTAGAAGCGAGAGCAGCTAGCTACCCGCCAACCACCACTTGATAAACGTCGAATAGGAAGCACTCGGCGCTCTCTTTAATTTAAGGTTTCGGCTTTTCAAGTCAGACAATAAATCCGCATTCACTTCCGCAATTTACCTAATCAACGCGGTTTCAACGTGGCACTGAAATAATGCTTGTAAAACGCAGAGACGTAAACACGACGGCTGCTACACGAGAGGTGTAAGAGAACATGTCCTTACACGACCAGTTATGATTGCAAACTGAGAGACTTAAGAGTGAGACTGTGAGCGCGAGACCCCGTTTGAGAAGGGCTCCCCCCATCCACCCCCCCCCCCTCCCTCATCCGGCCAACGCCAGAGGCGGGAAATTCTCGGCGGTCTCGTCCAAACAGTTTATTCAGTGGCTTAATTTGACTTACTGATAACACTGTATGCACAATTAACTCTAAAAAATATATTTATGCCACGACATAAGCACTAGCTTTTGTCAAAAGAGTACCGCGAACATTAAAATCGTTATAACGGGGTAGATGGGAGAGCATCTTTGTCATATTTAACATAGTTTGAATATACCAGGTTACGTACTCTAATATTCAAAACTAATTATAATACAAGATTGATATAAATAGTAATATTTAGATATTAACTTACACATTTGGAATTATGCCTAATAAAAAACGATAAATAAACTAAAGATAATTTAAATAAAGGTAAATGGTAACCCCCTTATGCCGCGTGGATCTGAGGGCGAGTCCCCATTGGGCCAGGTATGGGGAGGGGGGGGAGGCATAGGGGAAGGCACGGATAGATAGACTACGGAGCAAAGGAGTGGTAAAGCTGTGCCAAGGGGAACACAATCTGCTTAGGGGACTCTGAAGGGGTACAAAAGGCGGGAACAGAGTCCCAAAAAGACGTATTATAAATATGACGACAATGAGGCACTGAAGGAGAAGGAAGGGACAATAGATAAGAGAGGTAATCGATCTGAATATGCATTTATAAATTACAAAAGGAACTCTCGGACTGGTGGTAAGAGGGGAGCAGCACTGTCCTTGCAATAGACTAAAGTGCCACCACGAGGAATGATAAACTCAGCAACGTACTGCTATCACGATTGGCGAATATTTTAAAACTGGGTAAAAAAACCCCAAGGAAAAGATTGGAAATACGATTGTGTTTGACCATACAACAGACTTTCTGCTGTAATGTAGATGATTCTTCAAAGAAAAACACTTAGAATCTTAATGTCACGATTTATCCAAAGTACTAAAGAAAAAGGGAGACTCCCCATTCTATATACTTTGAATTTTATCAGTCTTACAGGACTAGGGACCATATACCGATCTGCGAGTCATTCACTTTCACTTACGAGTTGAACTTTAGTTCAAACTTAGAAACACAGGGCACCTGCAAAGGCAGGCAGGATGCAGCGAAACGTAATTGCAAGGGAGTGGCTGAGACGAACGTAATAAAGAAAAAAAGAAGGGCGCCAATGCAGCGCGCCAAAAATGAATTCCCTCCTTCGACCAACCCCCGCACTACTACTTGCTTACAAGTGCCAACTCTGTAAACACATGACTCCTTGCACGAAGGCAGAGGTGCATCTTACGATCTCAACCCTTCATAAAATGGCATCCCCTTTGTCTCATTAAAATGTAGTCGCATGTATTAGTTCACGATACAATACTCTTTTATAGTATACTTAACTTCCAGACAGTAGAATAAAGGAACAATTAGCAAATGTATGTTGGAAATTACTGAAATCTATGTTGCATGCGTGGCATGTTTGCGTTTACATATATCAGGGTCTGCAGACAGTATAACCAAGCACATTGCAGACAATTTTGGACCATTCTGTTTGTAATCGCTGTCCTCACTTTGTTTTTATTTTATTTTATTTTACCTAAATAAGATGTTAAACGTTTGTTACTGCAAGTTTCTACCTGATCCATCTGTACTCGTTTTTAATTGTCTCTTCTTACATTTGCAGTTTTTGCTAATGCTTCTTTTAGCACTTATGTCCTGATATATGACTGCAGTGCTAATAATATCAATAATTTCATGATGGCTTTCTATGTGTGCTTATTTTTATGCGGTAGTTTCAAGTTCTTACGACTTGTCATGTATCGTATTTACGTTTTATTCATCCCTGTGTTACACAACTCCAGTTTGTAATGACAAATATATTTTTAATTGACTAAGGCCCCCTTTTTTCTGCAACTTCTGATACTACACGCATTAACTTTTACACTTTCCAATGATCCCTCTTCTTCTGCGTGTTCTAAAAAGACATTTGAACTACAGACCCTTTTTACTTCTTTTCTCTAATCTGTATATGACTAAACTCAACTCAAGAAACCACCTATTTGTTTTTTACACCATTATACGATTCTCCTAATGTCACACAAATCTAACAAAACACTTCCTCTCAACATTCCGTTTGTTCATGTCATTCAAATCCAACAACCACAATTCATTTCACCATAAAGATGTTTAACTGCTCTGAAAAACATGACAGCTAGATAATATATCAACATAACCTCCTGCATTTCACCTCATCAATTCAAACAAATTTCCTGTATATGTGTGTCACATTCACACCATTAACAAGGCTGTTCCATATTCTCAGCCAAAAGCCTTGAATACACCTTTCCAAGTGTACTACACAATACACCTTTCCAAGTTTACTACTCAATACACCATCCTAAGTGTACTACACAATACACCTTTCTAGGTGTGCTGCACAAGCCATCTATATATAACTACTGTTCTTGATAACAAATATGAAATTTTCAATATTAAAATGAAGTTTTATTGTATACTTACCGAACAATTATACAGCCGTGATTTCCACGAGCGGCAGGATACTAAATTCAAATTTAGCGCGTAGGCGTCGCCAACACTGGTGGTGATGACGTCATCTCCCTCCACTCGCGGGAGAACTAGGTACAACTGCCCAGGTGAATCCAATTCTTTCTGCCCGTCCGTCCACCTAAGGGGAGGAGGGTGGGTATAATCATAATTGTTCGGTAAGTATACAATAAAACTTCATTTTAATAATGAAAATTTCATTTTTATTGTAGTCTCTTACCGAACAATTATCAGCTGATTACACATTTATGGGAAGGTGGGATTCAGTGGACCACTAGTATTTCTAAATGGTTACATTTATTACAATACCAGTAAACACTCAAGGTGTCTGTTGTACCTTACCTTGTAAGAGAGCTACAGCAGACTGTTACTGCCTCTGGTCGGTGCTCTTCTTACTATTGTAGAGGAATTGGAATTTGACCAAAGATTAGCCTCTACAGGAGTGGAATCCTTCCGTAGTTCAAGCGAGTCAAGGCTGACTGACGGAGATAGTAACAAAGAATTGCCCTTTTAGCCTGGGCTAAGACCAGAAAATTCAATCATACAAAGACATTTGTCACCAACACCAGATTTAAACAATACATCATGGAAAGTACAGACAAAAAATAAAAAAAGGAGAAAAAATACAATTCTCAAAATTGCAGTTTTTCAACACAGATTCACCAATCACAAAATCTGAGAGCTTCCTATTACTGCAATCATTTTGAAACCTGCAAATGAAAACTAAGCAAAGTTCAAGTGACACTCAAATTATGTGCAACATATGTACTACTAAAACTCAACTTGAATTGAGTAAACAATTGCAATGTACACACAAAAACACAGGACAGACTTTCTTATATCCCCAACCACATTACATGCGAAAATAATGAACATAACACTGCAGAACCTCAGATATGGATGACTGATGTCTTGGAACAATGTTTTAGTGTCTTTCGAGAGTTTGTGAAAGTTTTTCAAAGCAAAGATTACTATGAGCAGATGATGATCAAGAGTCGTGCTATAATAAAGCTTGCATCTGAACCTAAAACTTAATCCATGGTAGATGTATGGGAAGGGACACTAAACATGAATAAAAACCAAGTGACCAGCGTATAGAGTCCAACACAGAAATTCTTCTTCGATATCATTTCAAAAACTCACAGAGGGCAGAGCGACATGCACCCACACTATACTCAAAGAATACTGGTATCAGATTGAGAAAAATGTATCAACCATTTGCCAAACAGGAATTCAGGACACTGCAATGTCTACTGAAGTAAAGTAATAGGTTTAAAGACTAAGGCTCTGCAAATGATAATGCATATCATTTATGTAGTTAGCTTCAACCTTATGGACAACACAAAAACCCTTCAGACTGATCTCGCTGCAGAAATTGGGTTTTTGCTGCTGTGGTACAAGGCAGTTTATATAAGTCTAGAGGAGAATGCATTGCCCACAAACAAAATTCATTGTCAATTTCTTTACAGGTTTTTCTACGTAATGAAAAAACTCACCTTCAACAACCAAAAACATTGCTGAAAGAAAGGGAGAAGTAAAGACCAAGAAAGAAGAAATTATCCTTGTGGATGGTAAGTACGCATTAATAAATCTTTCATTTGTTTCTAAAATGTTTCTCAGCTTGCATCATGGATAACTTACACCTGCTACAATAAAGCTAAAAGATTGAACCATTAAAAAAATCTTGAACCATTAAAAAAATCTCAACAGGGCTTATACACATCACTAGACAACAAGCAAACCTGCTGTTACCATCTCCAGAATACTTTCCAAAAAGTGTTCATCAAAATAATTTGAGTGAATCCAGACAACACTAACTTGTACCACAGGTAGACTGTATTTGTTCTTTACAAAGGAGACTGAGCAACAAACCTCATGTGTGCACAGTGTCACTATCATATTTTCCTAATTATTATTATTCAGAAGATGAACCATATTCATATGGGACAAGACTGCAGGGGCCACTGAAGTGAAATTAAAGCTTCCAAAGAATATGTTAACTGAAAGAAGTAACAGAAGGTATTAGGAAATACAGAAAGAAGAGATCAGTTATCAAAAAAACAAAAATACATTGACAAATTAGTAAACAGATATGCAAAAATGTATGAAAATTATAAAATAAAATATTGAGATTCCAGCTGCAAAACATCCTCAGAGAGATTCTTCCACAGTCAGACAGTGTGAAGAATAAAGGACCTCTGGAACTGAGAGGTTTAACAGTGAAGTTACATTTACAGCAGGAAAAGATGATCATGGATCAACTGTGAATGTGCAAGAACAACCTTTACAAGGTTAGGTTCACAACAAGGGACTTCTGCCCAATTCTTGATGTATATAATAGTATACTGTACTTTAAGTCTCAAGGCTGCAGCACCATACTTCTCCCAGCTAAATAAATAAAAGTTGGAAAGAAGCCTCATATTGGGTAAGGACTTCCCAGTGCTCATTAGTAATTAATTAAATCACAATTAATTACATCCTCACTTAAGTCTATATAATTTGACACCACAGGCTTGGTAGTTTAAGGCTCAAGGAACATCAAAATTCACACAATTCCGCAAGAAACAAACACGTTTGTCTGCAACAGTGTGGCTTACATGTCACCAACAGCACTAAAGGTTCTTTGCAGTGGGCACAGCTGCGTAATTTTCAACCATTTACTTTCTGTTCCCTGTAGGCTCTTTCAACCTATCTCTACAACTTTAACAGCCTTACCTTCATCCAAATTCCCTTCTCACTGAAGAACAAACCCTTCTGGTGACCCCAGTAAGTCTAGAAACGCGACTCAGAGGTCTTACTACATTATACAATAGGTCTTTTACTACACAGTCCCATAAAAATTAGTATAATGCATTATCAAATTAGCACATAGAATTGTATAGCAATAAGAAGGGATCATGAAAGGGGAGAAAATACTAAACGCCCAAAAAGAAAGTAACAGACACTTCTCTGAGAATGGAAAACTGTAAGAGTGAAGGAAACAGACTGCAAAGTTAACATCAGCAGATCACTTTATGGATCACCTATCCTAAGGACCTACTGATCAACTCACAATACAGTATCTGTACGACATTCCAACGTACAACGAATTCCGGCCTTTGGGAAGATTTGCAAAGGTAATGCAACAAAATTCAATGTACACAATTGATGAAAACAGCAACTATTATATTTTAATGTACAGAACAGATCATAAAATCACATATTTACAATAGTTTCAAGTTCCCAATGAATGTAGAAGATTCTATAATTACAACAGGGAGGAAACTAGTAATGAACCTAGATTATTTCAGACATTCTTGTACATACATACTACAGAGTTAACCATATTTATGCATAGAGAGTAAAATGCAACGAATATTCTGACATTATTGCGTATATAAAACTTCCAAATTCTGATGAACAGTCATCAGATAACTTGCAAAGAATACTTCTTCTGACTCAGAAGTTAATGCTCAGTCATATGTATGCATAAGGAAGTCTGACAAAACAGAAATCTGTACTTACTGCCAGTCTTCATACTCTTCATCTGATGAATATGCAATGTATTTGTTGAATGGTTTCCGGATACTCAGACGCCTGGTACTTTCCTGTTTTGAGAAAAAGATCTTTATTTAAATCACCAACACTTCCAAAGCTAACATGACATACATTGACCGGTGTTAAAAAAATTTTAAAACATTACTGTACAAGTTTCAGTAAGGGATAAGTGAGTTATTAAAAAGTTTAACCTGATCAAAGTGCAACATCAGTATCCTTGTCAACATCTGTTTCAAATAAGATTACATTCTGGTAAAATTTCCTTGATATAGTGAATATATTTTCAAAGCTACACATACATATAAATGTTTGCCTAGATTCTGATAATACAAGCTGAAAATATCTTCAACTTTTTAAAGTTTATAATCAAGAAGGGTTTAATACATTTTCCTCTTGGTACTGCAATTCAAACAAGTTTTTAATAGTATAGTACTTATGATATATTAATGTAATTTATATATGAAACGCTAAATGATATTTACAAAAAAAAACAGAGGAAAAACTAAGATTTATTTCATTGGGAAAACTTCTTTATTTTAAGGAAAATAACATTTACTTTATAGGTAAAATTCTTTATGTAAAGGAAACTAACATTTATTCTATTGGTATAATTCTTTACTTAGAAGCTAAAATTTACTTTATAGTTTAAAAATTCTTTATCAAAAGGAAACAAACATTTACTTTATATGCAAAAATTCTTTATTCAAAGGAAACAAACGTTTACTTGACAGGTAAAAATTCTTCATTGAAGGGGTAAAACTTCTTTATTTAAATGAAACTAAAAGAAAAATTCCAAATTCAAGCTGTGCTTCCTCCTATAGGCAACCCTGTCACAAGAAAGCCAACTAACCCTGAGCCTCGATGGTGTATCACTGCCACTGCAGTAACCACTGTTGAGACGCTCTCTCGTATCATTCTCGTCAAAGAACTCTCGTGCAGGTCTGAAGGGTTCGTTGGTCCCACTAGTTCCAGTTTTCTCTCCTGTGAAAAAAATAAATTGTAATTAACATGTTCTTTTCTTCATCTTCTACAAAGTTCACCAATGTCTCCATCAGATGTGACAAGTAGTGGTGCAGAGAACAATTCTTTATTGACGAATTGGGATTGGAATATAAAATTCAGGGCCAAAAGTCAAGCACTCGGACCTATGAGGTCATTCAGCGGTGAAAATAATGTTGATACAATTGTTATGGAGAGGACAGAAAGGAAGATGGAAGAAAGAGAATAACGAGAATGAAAGTGGTTAAAACTACTGCAGCACACTAGACGTTGTTAGTATAATAAACATTTACAGGTTATCACAGACATCAAGGTAGAGTACTTCAAATTTCAAGAGCTCTATAAAACAAAACTCAAGAGCAAGTGTTTGAAAGGACAACCTTATGCCATTATAATATACAGTATAACAAGAAGAAATCATTTTAATGTAAAATGTTTTAAAATGTGTTGAACATTAACTTTGCAAAAATAACACAAAGGGGTTGGACTATGCCCTAGGAAGTTAAGGTTGTAACTTGAGTTTAATGTACAGTAATTCTGTTAATTTTTGTACATCCTGATTACTAAAGCATTAATATACCCAAAGGTTAACTTTGAGGCAAATGTCTCATTGGCTTCAATGATGAGTAGGTTTTTAAAAAAATAATTTTCATTTCATCGCATACTGAAATGACCACCAATATAATACTTTCATAAAAATACAATATGAAAATATAATACTGTCCTAGGTAATATATATTTTTAAAAACCGTTAATAGCACCGTACAATAAAATTAAAAACCATCTCTTATTCATTTATAGAAATGTAATAGCAATATTTGCATCTTATGAAATAAAAATTGAAACCTGGTTCATAAGCATACACTGATACTGAAAGAGAATAATAAATCTGGGGTTTCCCAAGAGACCTACTATCTTTATATAGATATCACAATTTCCTACACAATAGCTACATCCTGCCATGTTGATATAATATTCCTTAGTTTTCCCTACATTACAGCCTCAACTACAGGCATATTCTGAAGCTTCGAACAAATTGAATTTATTATCAATTACAAGAGCATATGCATATTCATTCTAGATTTTGTTAAAAGGCAAAACCTGAAATGATTTTTCTTGCTACCTACCATATAGTCTTGAGGGCAATGTTCCTACCAAAGATCATTTACCATTACCCATTTTCCCGCAAATACTTCATGATTTCAAAAAAAATTTTCAACTGTCAATTTTGTGACTTTAAAGTCATGAAGAGAAAACAGACCCTGAAATTCTGATACTGTAAAACCTCCCCCGTCACCCCGCCCCGCCCCCTTTTTTTAACTGAATTTTGTAAGAGTAGTGACTGGGCAAATATCCTTTTCCTGCAAGCAGCATTTTACCCTAAACATTCAACTTCAAATTCTCTACATGACTATGGAATATAGCATAGACTGCAATTAGTGAGAAAATCATTGCTATTCTCATCATTTATTGAAATCTGGAATGAATATATCTTAACCAATGTAATGACTGATAACATAAATTTGTTCAACAAACTACCTCATCTGAAATTTCGATATAAGCCCATACTTAGAGGCAGTGGTGTAATGAAAACTAAGGAAAATCATACAGAGGGTATCAACGTGGCAGGGTGTAACTACTGAGTGGGGCATTTTGCTATCTAGGAAAAAAGATAGGGCTCCTGAGAAACTCCAGAATTAATCTCTTTCAATACCAGTGTGTGCTCATTAATCAGTTTTGACTGAGAAAGACAAAGAGGTCCACAAGAGCAGATTTAGACACCCACCAAATACACTTCCATCCTCAAAGCCAGACTCTGAGGACTCCACGACTGAAGAAGCTCTCGCCTTCTCTTTGGGCGGGGTGAGGAACCCGATGACTGTGTTCTTGACGGTTTCTGCCAATCCTGCGACGCCTCCGTTCATGCCCACCTGAGGTCCTCCGTTATCGCTGGTGTCCAGGATATTCCTCCGGACTTTTGTAGTGGTTGTCTCGCTGGTTGTGACAGTTTTCTCCTGCAAGATGAATCATCATGAGTATGAAGTTCAACAGGATGACATTAATTTTAGGGGAACAATTCCTTTTAAGGTTCAAAACAACATCAGTTTTATGAGGACCTTCAAGAGGACATTAATTTTATGGGAATGATTCCCACAAGGCAAATAAAAAATAACATCAGTTCTACTGCAGAAACAATTCTTTACAAGATAGGAAACAGCATCAACTCAATAAAAACAACTACAAATAAATTAAAATTAAAAAGACAGTATGATGTGTGTTGAATCCTCATGTGTCCCAATTAAACTCTTGAGTTTATGAAGTCTGAATATGCTACTGTACATTCATACTTCTTCACTCTTTACCTATACACTAAAATGCATATTTATTCTACACAAAAGAACCCAACATGGTTTGTCATTTCAAACAGAGAAGCCTAATAAACTTACTCTGCATACTACATAACGAGTTCAATTCATTAATATTATATACATATTAATTTAAGAAGCTGTCTTGCTATAACAGAATGACTTGAGCATTAATCCAATTATCTGGAAGCACTGTTTAAAAAGTTATAACTAAATATGAATATATTTTCTATTTGCACACCTTCTCAGAGAAACATGCACACAATAAATATTATTCAACACAAACAGCATCAACTATGCATATATATATTATATATAAAGGATAAAATATCAGAGAAATTGTTTTAAACAATTATCAACTATGATTATTCCCCAGTATCACAATCACTTGGCCGCGTAAACAACACATTTATTATATGACTGTCAAAGCAAAGCAATGACTATGCATCCTTATCACATAATATTTCACAGGTTTTCATTTTCTGTCATGAAAAATGAAGATAACATTTATCTGTCACACAAGGTGGGGTGGAGTTCATATATACCTGATAAGATAAAACGTATTTACTGTGTCCTTAGACAAAAAAAAAATAATAATCTTTTGTTTGCAAATGAGGTTTGGTGGAAAAAGTACATTCAGCAGAGGGGGCATATATATGTATCTAGGTCACAACAATGATTTAAAAGTGGAAGAGAGCGTCTATCTTTTGAAGCAGTATGCAAAAATATTCACGTATAAATTCTATAGAATTTAAAAGACGATGTTTGTGTTACAAGTGTATTTTACTTCCTTAGACTAAGATCTAGTAAGCTAAGATCTGAATATTCAACAAAGATCAGACTGATAATTCGATGAATGAAGTAAAATTACAGGTGACTGACTTACGTAGTTTATTACTAGGTTGTAATTTATTATTAACACAGTAATAATTATTATAAATGATAAAGGGACTGACAAACTCCCTTCACAGTTAATCTCTCTCTCTCTCTCTCTCTCTCGGTGAATCAGCCCCCATGGGTTAATTAAAAGAGATGAAGTGCAAGAAAAACATCACTGCTGCTCAATACGATGTGGCACCGTGACGTCATCCAGCAGGTGCCAGATGCCACTATATATTTCCGTGTGGGCGATCGCCTTCTATAAATTGAAATGATGATAAATATATATTTCTCTTTCGCTGACGTTTTGCCATCTTGCGGGCAATTATTTAATTTCTGAGGTATGCCGATTATATGTACTAAACTTAGATGTTTATCTCGGAGTTGAAAATAGACGAATAATTATACTAAATCATGCGGGGATTTAAATTTGAAGTGTATAATAATAGTTATTACGGTGCATTCTCCTGAAGAAGATGCAATTATATATTTACAAATGCTATTAAAACATTAGACAGAAGCTAAGTTTGTGGTACCGCATAATAATAATAATAATAATAATAATAATAATAATAATAACCAATAACAACAACAATAATAATAATAATAATAATAATAATAATAATAATAATAATGAATAATAATAATAATAATAATAATAATAATTCGTACGTTCATTAAGAATGTCACGAGAAAATCAACAATTTCAATAATATCAGGTGTTCGAGAACATAATTCTCTCTCTCTCTCTCTCTCTCTCTCTCAGGCGCTTTCCTCACCCACCTTCTTCAACTCTCGCGCCCGGCGCCTCCTCCTTTCTTCCTCCCTCTGCATCTCCTCGAAGAGTAAGTCCGCCTTCGTCACGCCCGCGGGGGCGGGAGAAGGATAGTCGAGTGCGCTCAGGTAGGAGCCGCGCCCCGGGTGCAGCCTCTCGACGCGGACTTCCGCCTGTTTCAGGAGGGGTTCCTGAACGCGCCCGCCGAGGTAATCCTGAACGCGACCGCCGCCGAGGTGGTAAGTCACGAGACTCGTCTGTTGCTGTAACAACTGCTGCCGCTGCTGGTCCTGTTGTAGTACGTGCACGTGATGGTGGTCGATGTTGTGGATACCATCGTGCGGGTACGACGTGTCCTGATGCTGGTGGTGATGGACGTGCCCGTTTTCGTGCAGGACGCGTACGTGGCCGCCCCCGGCCCTGCCGTTTTCGTGGGATAGCTCCAGGAATGAGCTGGAATCTGTAGTGACGCTGTGGCGGTGCTGGTCCGAGCGACGTCTCCGTCGGTGTCTCACCCTCCTGCGGAAGGAAGGAAGAAGAAAAGATTACCAAATCGACCTCCCGTTGTTTCATGGAGGCCCCCATGGGTGGCAGTAAAAACGTTAAAAACGACAAAAGGGAGTTTAAATGCGCCCTTTAGAGAAAATGCAATACAGGATCCTCCGAGGTATGTATGAACAACCTAAGGGCACGCTATATTGGGGAATTATAGCGGAGTCCGGTATAGGCCAGTATCCTACAGAATTGATTAAAAGAAAATCATGCTTTTCCACATCATAAATTCGGAGGAGAAAAGATTAATAAAAGAAATAATTGAAAATCAGTTAAGAGCCCCACATGGGCAATGTTGGACAAAAAGCGTAGTGAACATATGCACCAAATATGATATAGAAATTAATGGACAAAGAGAATATCCCAAAGCGGCACTGAAAAAGGAAATGAAGATAAGAATGAATCAAAATATCCAAGAGACTGAGAGAAAAGAGGAAAAAAATGAAGAAACCGAGATTCATAGATGACTTCGAGGAAAACAAATACATAAGGGAACTGAAAACAAAGGATGCCTGTATCATAATGGAAGCCAGACTGAATATGTTGAACTTAAAAGGCCAACAACTTCCGGGGCAATTTTAAAGACGAGGTCTGTGGAATATGCAGAGTGGAGGAGAGGACGCCACCGAACATTTATTCATGCGTGTAAGTCGTTACAAAATACAGATCAGGACATAAATTTAGAGACACTGATAACCCCTAACAGAAAACTGGGAGAGTATATGAGGATAGCCCTCAAAATGAAGGACGTTCTTAACCTGGAAAGCGATGGATGTCAAAGCTAAGTAGCATGGCTATACCTCAGTTATAAAGAAGAAGAAATGAAAGGGAGTTGGGTTAAAAGCAAAGTCAATATCGGATTGTATCTAATTTAGATACATCTGTAATTCTTCGGGGTTAATTTGGTTACAAAAAAGGGATAATAGACATGAATTAAAATAACCATTGTGAAGTACCATAAATTAAAGTTAAACTAAATAATGAGTATAGTAAGCAAGGACATAAAGCTTTGCACCTCATGTAAAGTGTAGTGCGCCCGCAACTGTGTTTGTGGAGTGAGCACTTAGGAACCAGGAACCTTATGACTCTGAGTAATTAAAAATAAATAAAGGAATACACAGAAAGGAAGAAGAAGATTAGGACTTCGGTATCAGAAGCAGACTAACTTTTTTATAACTGAGTAATTATTAAAATAAATAAAGGATTAACTACAAAGGAAGGAGGATTGGAGCTTTGACATTAGAATTTACCAATTTCACGACCTCTTTGAATAAAAAAAAATAAATGACAAAGGATCCTTAGGGGTTGAAAAAAAACTTAAGGTCCATCTTGACCCCATAAGATTGTGGTATTAGAAATGCACTAACCTTATGACCTGGAATAAAAAAAATAAATAAATAAGAGACAGAGGAACCTTAGGAATTAAAAAAAATTAAGGTCTATTATGACGCCATAAGACCGTAGTATTAGAAATTTTAATTTTATGACCGTCTGGAATAATAATATAATAATAATAATAATAATAATAATAATAATAATAATAATAAAACAGGAGTAAGGTCATTGGGCTTGAAAAACATTAATTAAGGTGCAATAGGACCCCTTAGAAAAAAAACTATGATGACGATGAGGAATGAAAAACAATGAAATATAACGAAATCGAGAAACGATAAATATTGAGAAGTGTTATGACCTGGTGGCCCCCCAACAAATAAAAATAAATTAAAATAAATAAAAAAAATTATGACCCAGTCGACATACACATATATGGAAATATTATGACCTGTGACATGTGAACGATATAACCAAGAACTAGTAACACCTCAAGAAATACAAAAATATTAAGAGCTATTATTAGCCGGCTGACAAAAATTCACAAACTATAACACCACTGTTGACAAAAAAAAAAATATAGCCACAAGGACAAAATACGAAGACAAACAAACTCAAAAAAAAAAAAAATCAGAAAAAATTATATTCATAGTTGATGAAACGGTCTGGAAAAAAACTTAGTTCAAAGAAAGGAAAAATTTTTTTTCATACAGACTAAACAAAAAATACGTTCAAAACCTTGAAAAAAAAATAATTCAAAGAAAATAGATAAAACTGTTACATGCATGCATTCAAAAAATCTCTTACAGAAATTTAAAATTCCAAAAAAATCTTCTGAAAAATAGACAATAACAGCCATCAAGATTAAAAGATATAATAAAACCTATAATAAAAAATCATAACCATTTGTAAAAATATTAATTTAAAAAGTTATATTACAGCCTAAAAAATAACAGAAATCAACAACATGCAAAGATATAAAAAAAATAACAGTAAAATTCTCTTGCTCTTCGGCTAAAGACAAGAGACTGCCTATGACGTCAAAAAGAATGAGAGAGAGAGAGAGAGAGAGAGAGAGAGAGAGAGTCAGTCCAGAACCTCGCAAATAATCGATAATGTGGCCTGATTCAAGCACAAAGGCAGACCTGCTTGCAATCGATACGTGAGGAGGAAGGCCTGGTTCTCATTGTCGAACAAGGGTATGAAGGGTATGATGTATAGTGTATACATACAAACATATGCATATATAAACATATGCATATATACATCTGCCTATATATGTGTGTACATATACCAAACAAGCGTTAAGCCTACCATCCCACCATTCCAACCAGCTATATATATATATGGGTACTACCAGCATTTCCTGGGGTCATGAAAAAATGGGTATGGACTGTGTACCTTTTAGAGCCAGTCGCCCGCCACCACCCGGCCCCCACCCCGCAAAGGGGTATTAGGGCAAGTTGTGCGCATGAAAGAATAATAATTTTAGTCTTTTTTCAATATGGCATCTGCATACGTTTGTCCCAGCAAGGATTTCTTTTTATGCTTAAGAACGTGCACGTACATCGTAAACACGCGTTTGTGGTCTTTGCTTGTGTGCGTCAAAACATGCGTTTGTGGTCTTTTTTGTTTTTTTTAACGTATCAGAAGATTGGGTTCCCCCCCCCCCCTCTCCCCAACTCCCAGCGTCTGTGGGCTTCCCAGAGAATCTTTGGGTTCTATCAATGCCAAGGAACAAAGCTAACACAAGCAGACAGGTCGGCATTTCATGACGAAGATCTCTCGAGTTGACCAAGTCATCTGAAATGAGTAGACTCCATTCGTGGTATCGCTAATGAAACTCTCTCCTGAGTTGCCCAAGGCATCTCTGCAATGGTGATATGACTCGACAATCATTTGTACCTATGCGTGACTATCTACCCTTGTGCGAAGCTTGACTGAAATTCCTTCATCCATGTATATAAGGGCTGTCGTGATGATGACAAGGTACTTGCGACAGACAGCACTGATATCAATGGATGAACATGGCGACAGACAGACAGACAAGACACTCGATGCAGACAAAAGCTACGGTCGACAGGTGACAGACAGAGGCTTGGATAACTAGAATTTCATAGCTTATAATAATAAAAGAAACATTAGTAATACAGTCACGCCAGGTCTTCAATAAGAATGTAAACCAAAACTCCGAGCTTGCATAAAACTCAAAATTTCAAGAAGTTCTCAACCAGCTAAGCAGAGCCGATACTGAAGGTGCCTTGGCTGATATGAGGTGATAAAAACAAGCACGTAAGCATATGCAAAATGCTTGGCAAACACTACGCAAGCTGCTTGCATTTATTCTGACTGGAGTTTTTTATTTTTTTTTTAGATACTGACCCATCAAGCTAGAATTCTGGAGTCGACTACTATGCTACAATATTATCTCTCTATCTCTTTTATACATACATACATATATATACACGATATATATATATATATATATATATATATATATATATATATATATATATATATATATATATATACAGCTACCAGACAAGAGTCAACGGACTTACGGTCAAATATCTTAGGAATTTTTTTCCTTTCTTTCAATTCTACGCTGCCGTAGGCTAAGACCGACTGAAATGTACCTCTCTCTCTCGCCTGACTGACAGTCGTGATTATTGAAGTTTTCACCCCATGACCCCCAATTATCGGTCTTATACAATGCCCTAGGATTCAGATTTGGTGGTTCCTTGCAATTCGCTAATGACGGTAAATTGAGCTCAAGAGAAGAAACCACCGTTCTTTTGTTAAATATTTCGAGAGAGAGAGAGAGAGAGAGAGAGAGAGAGAGAGAGAGAGAGATTTATACATGAATATATCAACAATTAAATACCGCCACTCGATATCTATCCCTAAACTTTTCCACAACAAACGCAACCCTCCTTAGCCCCTACCGCCAACCCCCTCCCCCCTCTCTACCATCCTTGAGAGATGTTCCCGCTATTCTCAAGGAGCGTTACTGGTGTCATATTGCCTAATTAGAAGACCACCTCTCTCTCTCTCTCTCTCTCTTCCCTGAGCTTCCACTCGGAAGTTGTTTATCCAGGAATATCTTCTTCCTCTTCTCCTACTCCCCCTCTCTTCTTCTTCGTGAAGATGTAACCAAAACAAGCAATGCGATTGGCTCTGTCATCTCGCTAAATTACTTTATAACGATGACAACAGATCAAATAACCCAAAAAATATTACACAGAAAACACACTATAATGTCGAAAAAACTTAAATCTCTTAGTTAAGTTCATTAAACAAAAATACTTTCAGGCATAAACTTAAATTATTTGAATTAAAAAAAAAATAAATCACAGAGTAGGAATTAAAACTGAAATAGTTTTAATGGGCGCGAAGAATTCACTACGAACGCATTTATTTAACTATTTTATTTCCTTCTCGATTAAAAATTAATAAAAGTTAGCAGTCACTAACGGATCTTTGACACTTTACGAATCGTGCTCATTATGCAAAGTGCAACTGCAATTGCTGGATGCAATTTGAGGACCTCTGCTATAAGGAAAACTTGTTGTGAATATAGAATTATCTGCTAATTCCTCTCAAAGATAAAAAAACAGTAAATAAATTATCTAATAAGTTTAAAATAATTCAACAATAACCAAATAAAGTGGAAAACATTACTGATAAATGTAAGATAATCTAAAAAAAAAAAAAAAAAAAAAAAACAAAAAAAAAAAAAAAAAGATAAATTACTGATAATTCATGATTACCACTAATAAAACCAATAAATTTCTCGAAATCTGAATAAGGCAAACAGCTCTTCTTAATATCCTATTATATTAAGGTTTAAATGGCGAGTTCTTGCAATAACTGAGCAAGATGGCAATCACATGACATCATACACCAGCTGAGATATGAATGCCGAATTACAGATGTCTCTACTATAACATTAACCCCCACGATTCTAGAAAGATAGAAACGTACCCAACACCTGCCTGCAACTCGATCTAAACTGCTGGCAACATCTGCATAAGCTTATATATATATACCTCCTTTTATTAAATGCCCATCGTATAGTAAGATTTCATCAGATGCCAACTAGTTGAGAACCTACAAAGCCTAAGCTTCAGCCTAGAAGACAGAAGCCTATTATAAAGGAATACGACTTCCTTGTATGAATCTCATCATCATATCTTTATCGACGCTGGCAATCTCTCTCTCTCTCTCTCTCGGTATCGTCACCCGGAAACGGGTATCATCACCTCAAGAGCCACCCAGTTCCTCATGATCAGTAACATCCTTTTGCAGAAGCTTTTCAAAGACACCTTTCTGAATCCGGCTTAGTCTCCTTCAAATATGTCAAATTCGTAAGTACCTTTGCAACGGCGCATCCAAACAACGCACGTATTCAAGCATCTCTTTCTAACCCTACTCATTATTCTAACAGCCCTCTCAACTGAAATGTCAACCATACGAAGACCATTTTCTAAATGATGGTCCCTCCTCCTCTCTCCCACCACTATACCCTATTTTAAGGGGCGTGCTTACGGTTACAGTCTCTCATTAACAAACATATAAACGTCAGAGCGCTATCTGAATCCTTGAAAAAAAACAACAGAAGGCATGCGAGCGCATATCAAGCATGCGTGGAAGACGTGTGCCGTATCTCAAGCGATTTATTCTAAGCTTGTTTGAGCTCAGTGCGGTTTCTTGACATTTCGTAATATCTCTCTCTCTCTCTCTGGGGTTTAACAGACGTGCCTAATCTATTATCTACACCCCTGTCTCCTTCGTGAGCAGCTTAATCTCTCCCTCACCTTCCTCTGGTATTTTTACCACTTTCAGAACTAACTTCCGGCATAATGGTGACCTTTTCGAAAACCAGCACATTCTTTCTCTCATATTTCTTTTGACTTTCTCCTTTAGTCAGTTTCTAAAACTCTGTATTTCTCTCTAACACAAACGAGAAAACAGACAAACAATATGTAAGTCTATATAGGACTATAGGTATTAAGAGTTATAGTCTCTTCTTCCCACTTAGGTCTAGTGACTAATCCTCCTCCCCTCGCGAGGGGGGGAACAGTACTCAGCAGGGAGCAGCCCTTCGATCTCGTACTATCCCATATTCGCGTCCATTCAGTGGCATCAAGTTCCACCAGGGCGATGGACGATGGGCTAAATTCATGCCCACGTCATAGGCAGTGCCCTGAAATGAAGTTATCCTGGACTATAACTGGTTCATTTGTCTTTAAAAACTATACGTCCTCTCTCTCTCTCAATGAGTATATTTAGGCCTACGCATCATTTGCCTACCTATATTCACAAGCATACAAACACAGCATTGGTTTAAATGTCCGAATACACCCTCGTTCCCAAGCCACAAACACCTCCCCCGACCCCCTTCCACAAAGTAATATATACCGAAGAACAATAGGCATATCTCTAAGTAAACAATCGCTCCACGTGTGCTCCGTCACAAACACCCATTCACCCCCAATAGTTTCACCCTCCTCTCCTCCATCTCCCTCTCTCTCTCTCACTCGGCAACAAACGATCAATGTGACCAGCAGCATCCCATCCACTCTCTCTCTCTCTCGCACTTGATTCTCAGGCCTTAATATCTCTCTCTCAACTCATGTGGTCCTGCTCTCACTACCAAACACATGACGAAGAAGAGAGGTCGTATACGATGCCGACCTGAATGACCTGAACTATTTGTATACTGTCTCCTCTGTCGTGGAAGTTGCTGATCTCAGCAAATTACTGTATCACCTCTTTTCTAAAGATGTTCCTGTCATGTTTAAGGTTTAGCACTTTTCAAAATAACGTCTTCTTTTAAACAATTATAAAGTCCCAACGTCGACAAATGTAACAGTATCACATGCGCGTTTGTGTGAGGGGGAAATGCCTTCACGAACCAAGGGTTCTTCGCCGGTCCAGATGAACGGCAGATTTCCCACAGACTTAAAAATAAAAAAAAAAGGACGAAAACTTTACAATACGTACACTCAGTCATTCACACATCCTGTTGCTTCGATACATATTGCTATTTCGAGCCATTTCATGGCTCTGGTCACGCTTATCACCGGTTTTACACGCTACACACACACTCACACTAATAACGCACTATTCCAGAAGCACTTTGTGAAAAATAGATCGATATTTGTCTATGGAAAACACGAAAAACACAGCCCAGAAGGACTACGTGTAGACGGTTCCTTCACCGACGAAGCTTGTATACTCTCTGCCTGTGCCTGACGGCGCGCGTCGTCTGCTGGCCGTCATTCGGGCGCATGCGCAGATCGGGGATGAACCATTCTGGAACGCACATGGACCGGCGTCTATAGTTTTGTTTTTATGTACGACAGAACTGGACCGAAAAAGTAGCTTTATATTTGTTTATTACTTATTTTAGGGTTACTTATATTCATGTAAGATCGCTAAGCAATGTTAAAATATACTTTTGTTTATCACAACAACGGAGGTTAAAAAAAATTTAGACCGAACGAAAAGGTTCAAAATGTTCGACACTTGCTGACTTGACACGAGAGAGAGAGAGAGAGAGAGAGAGAGAGATGTTTCCTCTTAGCTGCAGGTACGGAGGGTCCATTGATAAGTGCTGTTAAGTGTAAAGTTCCGTCATCAACCTCCCCCCCTCACCCATAACCCCCACCCCCCCAAAAAAATACACATTTGATTTAAAAACTAACTTGAGAGTCAAAGAAAAACGCATATAGTACTGCACTAGATTATTATACATTTTCGGTATAAGAAGCAGCCTGAAGAGTTACGAGAAATAGTTAAAGTAGCTTAATAATAATAATAATAATAATAAAATAATAATAATAATACACTTAGCTACAAGACAGGATACCCAGCTTCCTCCAACCAGCTTGATCCCAAGCTCCACCCAAACCTTAACGCCGCAGGCTTTGCCCTCCAAGGAGGTTACAACCTCTATATGTTGCCCACCCACTCAACCCACCACCATTGATGCCCAAACCCCTCCGATGCCCCACCCAGAGGAAGGAAAAAATGAACATCGCGCCCCCATCTCTCACCAGGATTTTTAACCAGGGCGAATCCAACGGAGCTTGAGATGTGATTTTAGACCCAC
The DNA here is from genome assembly GCF_015104395.2 of Macrobrachium nipponense. Taxonomy (NCBI): domain Eukaryota; kingdom Metazoa; phylum Arthropoda; class Malacostraca; order Decapoda; family Palaemonidae; genus Macrobrachium; species Macrobrachium nipponense. Next base: position 82,127,194 of record NC_087211.1, on the reverse strand, counting down.
AGCGGAACATGACGATGAGTTTGTGACAATATTTTTAGTCATTTTTTGGAGCCGGTTTGATTTAGTGCGTGATAGTACAATAATTTTTCTCTATATTATTGTCGTTTATTAAATTCTGGAACACGTCCTTGATTCATTAAATTTCAAAACATGACATTTAACTGTCTCCTTCTCTCTCATTATGAGACTAGAGCACTGAGTCTAGCAACGCAAAAGAAAGAGGAGAGATCCGTTTCCTCTTCGTCCAAACCCGGATTCCTTATTGAAGAGAGAGAGAGAGAGAGAGAGAGAGAGAGGACTATGTACAACCCCGATTGTGAGGCCAATTAACCGCGATAAAGAGTTGCTCAGATGATGCTTTGCCGTTGGTGCTGCTCTCCACTTGGGTCTATATTGGGAAGCAGGAGAGTTCATGGTGCGCGTGACACACGCTTGGGAAATCGTTTACCCGTGACGGCTGCGATTTTTTTATACACACTCTCACTCTCTCTCTCTCTCAAGAGATGTCTTTCATACCCCAATTTTCATTCCGTCTTCCGTTACCATATATGTGCATTATTCACGCAGGTAGGGGTATGGTACTAGGCCTAAGTTAAAGAAGTATACATATTCCCGTGTTTTCATTCACCCAGTTGATATATGCACGCTTATTCACGCAGGAAGAGGTACAGGTGAAAAGATGTTTAAACATACTCTCTCTCTCTCTCTCTCTCTCTCTCTCTCTCTCTCTCTCTCTCTCTGCATGCATGTTTACGTAAGCAAGGAAGTCCATTTCACCAGCTCTTCCAAAACCGGAAAAATAATCCTTGTAACCTAAGTTTGCACTGCTGTGACAAGACTTTTTTTTTTTCTCTCTCTTAGTTACTCAGTTATCTAAAAATTTACTTTTTTTCTCTCTTATTTTCAAATTTACCTGAAGATTCCTGTGATGTCACGATTCGTTTTACCAAGAGGATGCGGTAACGCGCCAAAATACATCGGTCTAGCTCCCTGAGTTTTTTTTTTTCTTTTTCTACTTTTCTTTAGACCAGCATTTGCTCCGGTGACGTTAGCGACAAGTTAAGGTCTCTCTCTCTCTCTCTCTCTCTCTCTCTCTCTCTCTCTCTCTCTCTCTCTAGGCCTTTCGGAATGTAAACAATGTTTGCGGCTAATGGAAGTGTTTGCGCAGAATTTCGGCGCGGGAATCTATACTATGTCAGGTTAGTCTAGTGTCTAGACTATATTCTAGGACTGAATTTCCTTAAAAGGTCTTTGAGTACGTCATGAATGCGTTGTTAGACGTTTGTGATAATAATAATTTAATAATAATAATAATAATAATAATAATAATAATAATAATAATAATATAAAAGGGAATTTATTTGTTTATAATCGCAGCTCAACACCATTCCTTGACGAATGTCAATAGATAAAAATATTACTAGACCATACTCTGTTTTTTCCATCCGCCTGTGGTGGTCGCGCATGGTAACACTGCGTCCCGGGCTTTAAATAGTTACGCTATGTGTAAGTCTTAGGTAAATAAAAGGATATCTGGGTGTACATTTGCAACTGAAAAGTGTTTTAATAATTTACTGTATGCAAATCACACCGTTAATATTCGAACTATGATATTATTTAAAGCCCGGGACGCAGTGTTACCATGCGCAAACACCACAGGCAGATGGACAGATGGAAAAAA
>NC_087211.1:82093013-82120513 GCF_015104395.2 Macrobrachium nipponense | reverse complement strand
TAAAAAAAAAATATTTTCGATAAATTAAAAAAAAGATAATTTTGGTCAATTCAAATAAATATAATATTGATAAATTTCAAAAATTATCGTTCTTATAAATTCACAAAATCATAATTTCGATAAATCTACAAAAATGATAATTTTGATAAATTAAAACTAATCTATAATTTTGATAAATTGAAAAAATTATAATTTTGAAAAATTAAAACTAACTCTAAATGATGAAATTAAAGAAAAAATTATAATTTTGAAAAATTCACAAAAATTTTTATTTTTATAGATTTACGAAAATGATAATTTACAAAAATTCACTAAAATTATAATCTTCACAAATTCACGAAATTATAATTTCGATAAATCTACAAAAATGATAATTTCAAGAAATTGAAAAAAATTAATGTTGATAAATTTATAAATTAAAAAAATTATAATTTCGATAAATTAAAAAAAAATATAATTTCGATAAATTCACAAAAACTATATATCTACAAAAAATTATAATTCATTTCAGTAATTACAACACCATCCGTTTAAAAATACGATATACTTTATTCAAATCGAAAGTTACAAGGCTCAGAATACGCTGGAAGCCAAAGATACGGAGTTGTCTCTCTCTCTCTCTCTCTCTCTCTCTCTCTCTCTCTCTCCATAACGATCTAGGACACGCCCTATGAACCCAGTCTTTCGCTAAGGGCAGAAACCAGGTATAAAGAGTTAAAAAAAAAAATACTATCATAGCACTCACGCCCATTCATACCATGTGGTTTATCAGTAGTACTATTATTACGGATTTTTTTGTTTTTTGTTTTTTTAGAGTAGAGGTTTTGAATTTTGAATTTTTTATTTACTATATGAAACAGAACAAAAAACCTTTCGTCCATTCAGTGTTTGGTGATGGTATACAATTCGTAAGTAGCATCGTACTAAAGATAGTCTAGTAGATTAAAGATGAATCTATCATAAAAAGTTATGTATCAGCATTGTATCATGGGAATAGTGAAGTTTATTAACCGCCCCCCCCCCCCCCACTCTCTCTCTCTCCTTGTCTGTCTTGTCATCTCTCTTTGTTCACTAATAATAGGATACAGATAAGAAAATTAATCTTTAGACCTAGTATCTATGCTCTTTCTCTCTTTCTGTTTACAAACAACAGAAAAGAAAGAAAAAACACCTTTAGACCTAGTACCCTTTCTACCTTTCTCTCTCTGTTTACAAGTAACAGAAGAGAGACACACGAAACTTTAGACCTATATAGTATTTTTCCTCTTTCTCTCTGTCTGTCTGTCTATCTATCCCCCCTCCGCCCTCTCTCTCTCTCTCTCTCTCTTGTTAGCAAACAACAGAGAGAGAGAGAGAGAGAGAGAGAGAGAGAGAGAGAGAGAGAGAGAGAGAGAGAGAGAGAGAGCGCCTTTAGACCTGTTCGGTAACCTTCAAATCTCTTCAGCCAATACATCCTTCCGTCCCCATGGTCTCGTTCTCTTTCTATGACGAATTTCACATAAAAATAATAATAAAAAACGAATTATATGATTAATCGATAAAGCCAAAATTATGTTTACGCCTAACGAATTATATCATTTTTTCAAACCTGGCCCACTAGTTCTATTCTATACCAGCCTAGCAGAGGCTACGCCAAGGCTGGTTACCAGTTCTTATCAATAAAATATGCAAATGACCTTCATTTATCTGAAAATAAAAATCTAAAATAAATAAAAACCACACAAACTCAAACTGCAGTTGCTACGAATATTTCAAGTTTTTTCTAGACTGAAAAAAAACATGCAATGTAGAATGGTACTACATGTTGTTCTACCTAGTCAACGCCCGTGTGATATCGGAGCAGAACAAGAATAAGATGGAGAAAAAACAACGTAGCAACCTATGTCAGCAACATCTAATTTAACTTGAAATGTCGGTTAAAAAAAACTTTAAAAATGCGTAAAAATCACCCCCAACCGTTTGGCCTAGAGATATGGCGTGTAACCTCGGGCTCTTCAAACTAGTACTATTACCAACGGTCGTTTCCTCTCTCTCTCTCTCTCTCTCTCTCTCTCTCTCTCTCTCTCTCTCTCTCTCTCATAATTCACCATGTTTTCATCTCCATATAAACGCAACCAGGTGCTCTTTATTATCCTTCTCAAACACGCAATTCACTTTGTTAATTTAATTACCACAAGAAGCATCTCCGCTTCGGTAAGATGGTAGAACAGGTGTGCATTAAACTGTGTTGTGAAGTTCTCCTTCCGTCCTTCACTTCAAACACCAGGTGTGCTACGGGACACCTGCGCTTCATAACAGATGCCTGCAGCTTCTTCGAGAGTTGCATAACCCCGTGAGAGTAATTACGCATTCATTACTAGGCGTTATTCATCATCGCCTTTTGAAAAATGATAATTGGCACCTATACCATTATCTTAGCATCTTCGTTGCCGAGTCGACTTTTACAGAATTTTATTTTAGCTTATTCCTTTAATTCCTTTAATATCATCGTAAACATTTGATTTTTAATATCTAGTGATTTTTTAAAATAAATAAAACGCATTTTTTTTATTAATTTAGAATTAAATAAAACGTACTTGACGTACGAACATTAGGCCTATGCTCTTATGCGTGCGCACGCAGTCTTCACCGACGGTATTTTGAAAGAAAAAAAATTAGCAGAATGACCTTGCAATAACTTATGTCTATTTGAGGACTGGTGCAATCTCTGCAACGTAGCAAAATGCAAATTGACGTCCCTGTCATTCATATGCAAATGGCAGATTGCAAAGACTTTAGACTAAAAGATGAGAGACGGTAAATGCAGAATTTTCTTCACTTTGTTTGCGAGTTCCCAAATACCTTTACTATTCATTTTAACTGTATTATTGCGCAAATCAGTGTTCCGTAACTTAAATCTAAACGTATTTTGGAATTAATGTGACAATGAACACGAAATAGACGTTATTTGACTGCCTAAAATAAATATTTAACGAATATATGAATGATAGGCCTATATCAACTTGACTATACCACATTATGACGGCGTGGAGTGACTGAGAGAGAGAGAGAGAGAGAGAGAGAGAGAGAGAGAGAGAGAGAGAGAGCTAGCCCAGGTGGGATCCCGTGTGTGTATTTTGGCGGTCCTCCTCAGGGGGAGTCTTCCTTGAATACATCACCCACGCAGTAATCGTGCAAACACCGAGTGGGAGGAGCCGAAATTAAGGGTTGGTACCTCCATATGGTAAAGGTTGATCGCGGCTATGCTTATGACCAGCGTTGCCAACTGTAGGGTAATTGCGCTAAGCGTAGGGTAATCTGAGCAAAATCTTAAGACAGCGAGGCAATATTTTCAAGTGAAGGGTAATTGTAACAAGGTAGGTTTAGATCAATATGCTTATTAGTATTCATGATATTGTATGCAAACATATTTATTATCATAGCCGCAGAATGTTGGGTCATTTACGGTTATGTAGGGTATTTCTCGTGTCCTGTAGGGGGCTTAGGGTTAGAGGGGTTGGCATCACTGCTTATGACTCTCCCGGGAGGCGTTTAGCGTGTTATTTGCGTCTATTTGCTATTGCTTTCTTAAAAGTTACGTAAAATATTTAAAATCATCACAGTCTTTACTTTATTTATGCGTTTATCACGTTCCAAACTTCGCGATTCAGTTATACTTAAAAGATATGTCTATATCGTAACCTATTTCAGCCACATATTGTAAACGAATTGTTACCAAGTTAGTTTCTAAATGCTGTACTTTAGAGCTGTATATAAAAAGAATTCCGTTTAACTTAGCAGGTTGAGAATAGGCTCAAATACTTTTTTTTCTAAGAGGTATTAGTTGTATATTTTCCTACCAGTTAACCAAAGAGGTTTTTTAGGGCCAAATATACGCAAGAAGATGCTGCCAAGTCTAAAGTATAGGCTATAAAGGTTAAAAGTATAGGGTCGCGGTCTTTTGTCATAAAACTTACTTATTTTAGTTGAGTGTTGAATATTTCTTATTATTCGTTCATCTTAAATTCTTATTAAGTGGTTTGAAATAAATCTTGTTTTTATTATTTTGTTGAAGTAGACCTTCGTGGCTTGAAATTCATCTACTAGCTTTACTTTAGTGGCAATCAGATTTTAAATTTTATTTTAATACTGATATTTCGTTTGAGCATAAGTTACAGATTCATAGGCCAAACTGTCTCTATTTATGGTACCTGTTTAGCCAAATTGCAGGTGTATTAAAAAAATATTTTGAAATCACATAACAAAGAAACTAATAATTCCCTGATTTAATTCAGAGGCCAATTCACAATTCTTAAAGGAACGCTCGGGAATTTTCTGATCTGGAGAAACATTCCAACATCGGGGAAAACCATTCTAAATCACGAACAGATAGAAAATGACGTAGTGACGTCCTCTGTCAAATATTTCGTAATTAAATTCTCGGTCAGGATATAAAGAAGCAGCTGACGACGACAATCAAGGGAATCGTGACTGCGCAGAAAATCTCGGTGTTAGTCCCATTTTATTACGGAAGTTCGGTATGATCCGCTTGTGTAGGGGAGAGAGGAATCAAGATGGCCTCCTATTGAGTTTTAGGCCAATGGGTGGAGTCTTTCGTATAGGATGTCCTTATTGGAGAGGGAGGGAGAGAAAGAAAGGGGGATGTTGCTCTAGGCCTATGGAGTGGGTCTTGCGTAAGGGGTGTTCCTTAACGGGGACAGAAGGGCTCATATAGGCCTATTGCCTAATGGTACACGAAGAGACAGTTGACCACCACGTCCCAAGTGGGAATTTTGTTACTATTTGTCAGCTGATTAATTGGAAATGGGAGGACAACAGAACTTAATGGAAATATATAACGGTTTATATTAGGAATCGCGTCTCTGATTTTGTTTGCAAAGGATTTTGTCTTTCTTGATGTGATATAACCATTGTACGCATTTGTGGTTAGGCCTATACGGATTTTATTATCTGAGGAAGAATGTATTATATTTATCCAGTTTATTATATATACGATTTGTTAATTAGGGGACCTTTTCAGACCTCTCTCTCTCTCTCTCTCTCTCTCTCTCTCTCTCTCTCATACACACTACAAAATGAGTGATATATTGCACCTCATACAGTACCAAGAAAAATAATGAATAAAAGAAGTCAAAGTAATTTTTAAAATAAAGAAAAAAACAAATCACAAATATAAAAAGTATACGTACACAAAAACAGAAGACACAAAACCAACTTTAAACAGTGAATGTGTGTGTGTGTGTGTGTGTGTGTGTTACTCCTCTTTTCAGAGCTGGCCCCGACCTTTGACCTTCTGGTGGGGGCTTGCAACCCCCCATAATTCGTGAACCGCAAAGACGCATATGTTTAAACGTGCACCTGTCTGAGTGACGGATTGAAGGGATTTTATAAAATCTCTCTCTCTCTCTCTCAGAGAGAGAGAGAAGTGGTGTGTGTGTGTGTGTGTGTGTGTGTGTATGAAAGCTATTACGTAGTACTTTACGTTAATGTATACATATGTCCACGTCAGCAATAATGAGAGATGTGATGGGGAAAAATACGTCATTCTAATTGCATTGCCTCCAAGGGAATATTAGGGAATCCTATTTAGAGAGAGAGAGAGAGAGAGAGAGAGAGAGAGAGAGAGAGAGAGAGAGAGAGAAGAGAGAGAGAGAGAGAGAGAGAGAGAGAGAGAGAGAGAGAGAGAGAGAGACCTTACTTCATAAACGATTACTGTATTACTTTGATTCGATGTAATGCGAAGGTAACGATTAACATTAAATTTTGTATTCTACAAAAATAAATTACATAGTTGTTTGAACGAATGTATATTATATAAAACTGTCAAGAGCTAAAAAATGTCTGGTATTTACCATTTTATCTCATTAATTACGAAATTAAACAACAAACCAACAAAACAAGCGATCATTTCCATCCACAGAATATATCGTAGGATCGATATCATCGTTTGTAAATAGATAAACAAGACGAACAAAAAAATAAAAACATAATATTACAGGACCTGCTATCTACTGCCTGGCTGGCTGGTATAGTACTATTTGGCAGCCGGCCAGCAGCAGACGCCGACGACGTCTCTCTCTCTCTCTCTCTCTCTCTCTCTCTCTCTCTCTCTCTCTCTCTCTCTCTCTCTCCTATGACTCACATATAATCCTATTTATTCTAGGCGTATCTCACCATCTACACGGCTCCAGTGTAATTGTATAACGCTGCATGACGACGCATACCGCCATTCATTCGTGGTTTCACTTCGGCATAACAATTTTTTTCTTATGTTTTCTTATATTCTGACGTCTTGATATTGTAGTACTAATGCGACGTTACAATCGAACGTTTCTAGTACTAAGGCGATGTTACAATCGAACATTTGTGTAGTACTAAGGCGACGTTACAATCGAACGTTTTCTAGTGATAAGGCGGCGTTACGATCGAATGTCTGTATAGTACTAAGACGTTACAATCGAACGTTTCTAGTGATAAGGCGACGTTACAATCGAATGTCTGTATAGTACTAAGACGTTACAATCGAACGTGGGCCTAATCTTCCTTTTCTTGATATCACTAGGGTAGGGTCTTATTAATACAGAGAGAGAGAGAGAGAGAGAGAGAGAGAGAGAGAGAGAGAGAGAGAGAGAGAGAGAGAGACTTTCAACAGCTGTAAACATCTACTAATAACAACCGTTAAACCGCCAATTGTCTGTCATTTGTTTTCAAGACAAGTAATAAAGCAAGCATTATGCTTTGCAAGGAACCACATACGTTGAATATATTACGGGAGGAGAGAGAGAGAGAGAGAGAGAGAGAGAGAGAGTCTGTATGCCATACGATTGACATGGATGTGCCGATACAAAGGCAGATAATGTACTGATTACTAATGCTATTCGTACCATTGATGGTGGATATGGTTGACATTGCAGGAATTATTCAGATTATAAACACGAAATTATAGACCAGTTATCTATCAATAGAAACTTTATATTTACACAGATAGATAAGCCTACATACTATAGATAGATAGATAGATGTTGAAACAAACGAGCATCAAATGTAATGCAGTTAGTGACAGTTACACCACTGGGTTCTCTCTCAGTATCGGTCTAAAACTGCACTCAACCAACCCCACCCCCTATGCCACCAGTAATCTATTTATCTATCAATACACACTATATATACAGTATACAGAGATATATACATAGAATTATAGATACATAAATAGCTACTGGAACATACGAACACGAAAAATTCCTGTTAAAACCATCTGGCTTACTCTCAGCATCGGTCTATGAAACTGCACACACTCTCTCCCCTCCCACCAACTTCAGCCACCTATTAAGGCATAACCCTTGGCACCGATCGTTAGGAATGTCTGGCCGTTGGTAACTCGGTATCCTACTACTATCCTTCATCATATCCTGAGGACCCTCATTGTAGCAGCGTAGCATCCTGCATAGTTCTGGTGGGAATTTGAAATGGGTGCCCTTGTCTCAACACCGCGTGGTGAGGAGTGAGAAGTTAGTACGAGCTAGGAGTGAGGAGATTTCCGCATTTCTTCTTATTATCGAGTCTTCCTTTTCATGAAGGTTTAAATTAAAGAACATTATGTGCAACAGTACTGACAAAGTCGTTTACTTGATACTACAGAAAACACTTTTAAAGAAAACGTAGACACGCTTTTTCTTTTTTGCGCTAGTACCAATCGATTTACTTATATCAACTTAATGCACGAATTTACTACTTTACAGCACGTAGCAGTATCTATAGTTTGTTCAAAAACCAACTTTTAAACAATCCCAAGCTATGAAAGTGAATTGCATTTGATTACAACATGGTGGCGTAGATTCTCAAACAGAAATTTTAGTCAAAGAATCAACTTCTTGTAGACTGGAATCGATGTTGCTCTTTGGGGGCTTGTCCTTTCTTTTAGGCTTAGTCCTATTTCCTCTAACTTTAGGGATCCTTTTCGAATACATTTTGCGCCTCCTTGATGCTTACAGCTTCTTGTGTCGATCAAATGAATCAACTACCCTCTTGACAGTTTCAAAACTGTCGGCATAGTACCACAATGCTGCCTAGACCCATGTCCCACCCCCTTCACCCCCACCCCACCTGAGGGAGGATTCTCACGGTGCATTTACAACAGTAAGGCTAAAATAAGAATCCCTCACAACCCTGACGTGACAATTCAAGAGACAAAAAGGAAGGAAAGTATATTATCCCACGATTTTTTAAAATTCATTTTTCTAATTGTAGAAAAAATATAGGCTATAGGCCTAACATTAAGATAATCTACTGTAGTACTATGAGCCTAAAGCACAGCATAACAAACCGCATTCAGTCCACATTACATTATAAAAATACAGGAATATCAAAGTTACCTTTCCAGTGGGCAGATGAGGGATGCAGAATTCACATAAGCACTGTACGTTCTGGGAGGTTCAAATTTAAAAGTCACTAGATGTTTAAACGTGAAATGCAAACGGGGGGGGGGGGGGGGGTATGCGGACGCCCTCACGAATATACGTGATGTGGGCGTGACAGGGAACCATGAATTGAAAGTCTCCTTTTATTTCTTTATTAGAAGGTTTTCCATTTTGCTCTTTACAGGAACTTGTCAAAAAGACCTTTATGATTATTGGAATTATTAAGAGGCTTCCTTTAATTTAATAGAAGGCATTTAGCCCTCCTAACCCCCTACCCCAAAACCCCCCTCTGCCCTTCCAGTCTCCAAGAGATATATCCTCTTTTGAGCAGAAAAAAAACCGACATCCTCCTGTTACAATTATTTTTTTTTATCTTTTATTAGAGGAAATATACAATATGTTACAATTTTAACAGAATTACATTCAGAATTTTATCCGATGAGAGTATTATCATATTTCTTGTAACATTACATAGCCAGCTTAGATCCTACACATTTTTATTTTATTTTAATCATATTACATACTTGAATTTACTATGTATATACATACATATACCCATACCTATACACTGTATATACATACTCATTTCACCTACCTATATATCTGTATATACTAGAATTCCAAGTTACTATTATTAAATGTCTGTGTCCTCATTGTGAACTGATCGGGTTGTTATATAAAGCTTCTTAAGTTTTCTCAAAGATCACCACAACCAGTTCCTCCCATGAGTCAGACTCTATAGCGGGTTTTAGGAAGACTCAGATAATAATAATAATAATAATAATAATAATAATAATAATAATAATAATAATAATAATAATAATAATAATAACGTGAATCTATAAATAACAATAAAATCCACAGTTACGTATGGGTACATATATTTAAAAATAAATCTCTGTAGATTTATTTTTAAATATATGTACCCATATATAACTTCAATTTGTTTCTTCAATAATAATAATAAATAATATTCTTTGGAAGACTGAATCCAAAGTCAGTGGCCGCTGTGGTGGGCTTGTTCCACATGAATAAGGTTCGTCTTCTTAATAATAATAATAATAATAATAATAATAATAATAATAATAATAATAATAATAATAATAATAATAATAATAATGAAGGTTTTGCATATGAACTAACATATTATATAACCGTTAATGTATAAATAAAAAATCTAACAAATAACAAAAAGAAGCCTTATTTTCAAGTTCAAGATGGGAGTATTTTTGCCATCGGTGCACCTCATGCTCTGCACTGTAGGCATTATACGACAAGGTTCTTCGCACCGTCCCTTCTTAGGCCCCTAGCTGCTAACCTCCCCTATCATTCCTTTTACACTACCCTCCTGTTCGGTATTCTCTATCTTTCTTATCTTTCTTATATCTTTTCTTTTCACCCTCTCCTATCAATTGTTTCACTGTGCAAACTTTAGAGGCTTTTTTTTTTTCCTCGTGTCCCAGCGAAGAAAATGAATTTAATACATTTATAAGAGAGGTCAAAGAATAAGGTCAAAGGTCAAGAACAATTTCGCCCACTGTTTCGGGAAACGCTGATTTGGGTCAAGGTAGGCTGAGGGAATTCGTATATATAGGAAGGAAGCAGCCGCCCGTGGCCTCCCTCAGCCCCAGGTCTCGTGACTGGGTCAAACTACGCAGGAGTGCCGAATATTTGATGCCCTTGGAGAATTAAAGGAAGTAAAAGTGACCAAACACTCCTCCCCTTCCCTCTCTTTCTCTCCCCTCCTCTCTCTCTCTGCCCCTCCTCTATCCCTCCCTCTCTCTCTCCTCCCTCCCCCCCCCTCTCTCTCTCTCTCTCTCTCTCAAAACTGTAAAGCTTCGCAAGGCCTAGGTCTAGCGTATACGAAGCTTAAACAAGTCTACAGTATGTGATTACTTTTCACAATATCCTTAACAAAATAGAAGCTCTCTCTCTTTCTCTCTCAAAATTGCAGAGCTTCGACAAGGTCTAGGTCTAGCGTATACGACGCTTAACCAAGTCTATAGGATGTGATTAACTCTTCACAATATCCTTAACGAAATAGAAGCTCTCTCTCTCTCTCTCTCCTTAAACAAGTCTACAGTATGGCATCACTCTTCACAATATCCCTAACGAAATAGAAGCTACATGGTACTAGACCCATACATGATATCTTTCGCTGAAGGCCTATTAATAATAATGAAACTCAAACCTCAGTAAGGACATAATTATTTACGAGAGAATTCTGTAATAAACTCAAGCCTTTTTGTCACCATCAGCGATACGCCAATCATCTCAGGATTTCCTGCTAATACCGACGCAGTGTTGTCAAATCTATACTAGTGCTTGGAGTGTGCAAAATCCTATATATGATGTAAATTTTAATATATTATTGCATAAGATAATTCATAGCTAAACCGAGCTTGAGAGAGAGAGAGAGAGAGAGAGAGAGAGAGAGAGAGAGAGAGAGAGAGAGAGAGAGAGAGTACAGAACAGTAAGACGGTTTAGTATATAGTATAGTACTAAGTCAGCACGAGAGCCTATAGTCAGCCTACTTTAACTGTCTTGTTAAATACAGAGTGTGTGTGTGTGTGTGTGAGAGAGAGAGAGAGAGAGAGAGAGAGAGAGAGAGAGAGAGAGAGGGAGATTTCCCTATCTGTTTGTCCTTGTTCGCAGCGGTTCCTTTTCAAGTCGCGTACGAAAATTGCTGGACAGCCAAATCAGAAATTTGCTTGCGAACTTGAAAGCAAAATATAATCATCCAGTTCGTGAAACCTGAACCCTTTTGAGAGAGAGAGAGAGAGAGAGAGAGAGAGAGAGAGAGAGAGAGAGAGAGAGAGAGAGAGAGAGTAGCCTTACACCCATCCATTTCAGGTGGAAAGTCTCCCACCCACGTATATATATATCCTGCAGACAAAACCTTGGGTGAGCGCCACTGATTGCATGCAGACACGCAAAGGAAACGTTGGCAACCCTGACCCACACACACACACTCACACAGACAAACAGTCCTACCAACCCCCCTTGGTCACGGCTTGGGCTTCATCGGGGACGTTACTGAGATTGCAAATAGATGACTAGGCAGTGAACCAAAAATAAACAAACTGCAAGGTTGGGCAAGCAACGCGTTTCAGGTTGGAGTTTCAGCTAGAAAAAAACACCGGAGTCGTTTATCTTGTCCTAAGAAAAGTTGCATTATTATTTCTCTTTCCTGCCACTCCAATCTCAGCCGTGACCTCTGACCCTCTTCTTTTCTAAGGCAGGAGAAAGAAGTCAGGTCAAATTGCCCTCGAGGTAAGGCTATGATTATGTGGATAATTTAGATTGGAGGGATAATTCATCACATTAACGTAATTAGAACTATTACTTTTTTCTTAGCTTATATTTGCTTCATTGTGCCTTTCTAAATATATATATAGACTATTGCTTTTTAAGCTCATATTTGCTCTATGTGCCTTTCTAAATATAAGAATAATAAACTTCGCAAAATGTATGTCCCCTATATTTTTTTTTAATCTTTTATACTGTATTATAACTAAAAGATTATATGTGTGTCTTTTTAAATAATAAATTAATATTATTACTTTAAAAGATATTTCGCAAAATTATCAATGTCCACTATATTTTTATATATTTTTTATATTGATATAATTGCTCTTAAAGCTTAAATTTCCTGTACGTGTCATTTTAACTTAAAAAAATCCATAAAATTCGCAAAAAGCATGTCGGCTATTTTATTTTAAATATCTTTTATATCGATATCATTGCTTTTTAAGTTTAAACTTCTCCTGGATGACATTCTAAACTTTAAAAAAAACGAATTAAGCAAAATCAACGTCTACTATATCGTCCCAAGGTCATGGGATATTCATCCAAACTTTAAAGGTTCCTCACATATGTGGCCCAGGTATGTTTGGCAGGAACTGGGTGGGTCACAGAGTACGAGGTACCTTGCGTGATGTGGACACTCATGAATTTTGGAAGAAGAGGAAGAAAGATAAAGACATTCTAAAGTTAAAAAAAAAAAAGTCAACCATCTTTTAAATGATTTAAGAAACCTGGTTGCTAAGTTATTGTAACATACGCTAGGTTAGCTATTGACAAAACCTGAAGTTAATAACATTAGATATTACGTAATAATGCCATATTTTCTAAATAGCCTCAATTGTACGTCCCGGCCAACGCTTGATGTTACTGTTTTTTTTTATAATATTAAGCCGACGTCAGGCCAGCACGGGCTCTTGCTCGAAAGAACACCCAGCGAGGCTAAAGTCAAGTATATCTGGCCTTCGACCAATATGAAATGCTGTATTACTAAATTAAAAATGAATTATGATAAACGAAGGCATAATTGGAGAGGAGATAACACGCAGAATAACAGGTCTAGAACATCGTTACGTAACGGAGATTTAAAACAGGAAATCTAGTTTCCAACAAACCCCTTCCCCCCACCCCCCCCCCCCCCCCCCAACTTCCCCAAGGGAAGTCAATTATGGTGCGAAACGAACTTGACAACAAGAACAGGCAACACAAGAAAGGGGAGTTGCCATGGTTCGCCACCAGAGCGCGACATGAGCGACTTTTCTTGCTTCTCTCTCTCTTCCAAGGTCACCTGGAAGCCATGATGATGATGATGATGATGACGACGAGGACAAGGGGTGAGGGGGTGGAGGAAGGGGAATAAGGGAGAGAGGAGATGAGGAGGAGGAGGGAGAGAGAACACGCAAAGCGACGATATAATTTTTGCAGTCTGTCACCCATAGCGATTCGTACACATACGCGCGGACTTGGGTTCATGCATTCCTCTTTTAAAATGAATAATCAACGGCATTCTTCAAGGAATGCCTAGAGTAAAATGCGATCTAGTTTAGCGTTTTGGCAAAACTAAATAAGCACTCGAGTTATATTCCACTGGTGGAGAGAGAGAGAGAGGGGTGGGGGGAATGCTTGCAGTGAATAGACTCAAGTCTACAGCTATTGTCAAACCAAATATGCACTCAGGTACTGTTCCACTGTTGGAGAGAGAGAAAAAAAAATAATGCCTGAAGTAAAATGTACTACTCTTGTTTACTAAATATGCACTCATGTACTTCCATTGGTTGGGGGTGGGGGGGGGAATAACAGTTGGTCCCGCGTTATGACTTTGCAATATTAACGTCATTTTCAAAATAGCTTCCGTATTTCCGTCACTACCTTCAACCGAAGATGAAATGACGAATATTTGATCGTGGTAAGATCATTTAAGCGTAGATAACCAAAAAAATGAAATAAGGAAAATATAGATATATAAAAAAACAGAAAACTCATATAAAATAATCAAGTAAATATCCAGAATAATAAAACAGTAACTCAGAGAAGGCACACATTAATACACTGGAGTAAACATAAAAATAATAATAAAATATAGCACTACGTACTAAGAGACCGTTATGGGCGTCTAATATTACTTTTAAAAAAGCTGTTTTCTGTACAGCGTTCATTCAGAGCAATCCACTCTGGTATAATGCTGTATGAGCCGCGGCCCAGAAAACATTCAGCCACGGCCCGAAATGATAAAGACAAACTTCCTCTTGGTTTCTGTAACTTCTTTTGAGTAGTTTTTTTTTTTCACCAGTTATCTTCCATAATGATTAAAGACAAAACTCCTCTTTGTTTCTGTAACTATTTTTAGAAGTTTTTAACTAACTATCTTCCATGTTGATAAAGACAAAGTCCAACTTCGTTTCTATAATTTTCTTGTAGTTTTTCAACCAATTATCTTCCAGAATGATAAAAAAAAAAACGAACCTCCCTTTGGATGATCTGAACCGCTGACTTGTGATTTACCAGCCCAACGCTATACATATCCACCAGGCCACAAGGAATTTGTACAAGACCCGGCACCATGTAGTATACCCTGCAATAACTTTATTGACTCGTCTGACCTTGGCCGCTGGAATGACCCAATATAAAGGCCGAAGCGAAAAACACGCACGCACTCCAGTAACATGTAAATCTTTAATAATAATAATAAAAAAAAGCCTTTGATGATTGGAATGACTGAAGATCAAGTTGGTAATAAATCATGTTCTAGAATTTCCATTGTTGATTACACGTATACATGCATACGTATATAAACAGGCAGACGCACATACACACATACGCAATGCCGAACTCAAATCCTTCAACAAAAAGGCCTGAACCAACCGCAGCTGAGTAACAACCGGGTACACACATCAGAGGCACTCTGGATTTTAATAATGAAAGCCCATTACTATGTATTAGTGCCTCTGGATTTTAATAATGAAAGCCCATTACTATGTATTAGTGCCTCTGGATTTTAATAATGAAAGCCCATTATTATGTATTAATGCCTCTGGATTTTAATAATGAAAAGCCCAATTACTTGATTAGTGCTCGGATTTTAATAATGAAAGCCCATTACTATGTATTAGTGCCCTGGCTAAATGAAAGCCCATTATTATGATTAATGCCTCTGGATTTTAATAATGAAAGTCCATTATTATGTATTAGTGCTTCTGGATTTTAATAATGAAAGTTCATTATTATGTATTAGTGCCTCTGGATTTTAATAATGAAAGCCCATTATTATATAATAGTGCCTCTGGATTATGATAATGAAAGCCCTTTATTATGTATAGTGTCTCTGGAATTTAATAATGAAAGCCCATTATTATATAATAGTGTCTCTGGATTATGATAATGAAAGCCCATTATTATGTATGTGCCTTGGAAATTTAATCCATGAAAGACAAGTATTATATAAAGTGGTCTCTGGATTATGATAATGAAAGCCCATTATCATGTATAGTGCCTCTGGAATTTAATAATGAAAGCCCATTATTATATAATAGTGTCTCTGGATTATGAATAATTCAAAACCCTTATTATGTATTAATATAGAACTTCCAAAAAACAATTCTTAGTATCCCTCTATACTGGGTGAGTCAGTGTGATGAGATCTGCAGAAGTGGTGGGCATGTAGTACATCGCACTACTGCCCTACAGAGCGCCCAGTTGACGCGGACTCTATTGCCCAGTTATACAAAACATAAACACTTAAGCCCAAGGGTTTTGCCAAGTTCTTGAGAGAACTGGATCCTGCTCGGAGGAAGGAAGGAAGGAAGGAAGGAAGGAAGGAAGGAGTTCGTCTTGATGAAGGCAGACTCTCGCGAGCATTTCAAGTTACTGATTATTCCGCAAATTGAAACAAAACATTTTGTAATATTTTACTTTATCGGGGACCACTGAATGCAGTTACCGGGACCTAGTACTATCGTACGTCTAGGATCGTACTTTTATAAGTAAAGTGAACAAGTACTAACAATTAAAGGGAGTTCCATCAAAAGGTAGAAAACATTTGAATAAAACTTTAAAATAAGACTATAAGCTCGAACATCAAACACAGCTATCATGACAAAAGACTCGAACAGGTACAAGTATCGTAGCGTGAGCTAATGGTATCGTAATTTTCAATAACTGTTGATACAATTACTAATTTCTTTTATATCGAGCCTGAAGCAGGAGAGAGAGAGAGAGAGAGAGAGAGAGAATTCAAGCACAGCGTCCCAGCAACGGTAAATAAATTTATAACCGTATAATATCATTGTTAACTAATTCACCTCATAACAGCAGATATTCTAAACAAAACCCCACAATCCAACGGACCATTATATAACAATCAAATGTTAAAATCTGCCTTATTTAACGAATAACTAAAGTAATAACTTAGTAATAACTAGGTAACGCGAACAAAGATATTCGCAACTTGGCCATTGTAGAGCGATCTCCCAAGGCCGGCTATAAAGTTGCCACATCGTATGATGAATACGACGCTCATTCATTATTGCAAAAGAATCGCCTTCCACATAGTGACATGCATAGTGACAGACTCTGTAACAGGTTATCGAAAAGATGATATATTGAGACACACCAAAGACACTGCATAACACCCTATGAAGTGTTAAAAATACATCTTTATTGACACACAGAGACACTGCATAACACCCTAGGAAGTATTAAAAATACATCTTTATTGACATACAAGTCACACACAATTACACCCCGGATACACCTCGTTAACATAACTTCCCGCGCCAAAGCTCTAAGTCTTTTTTTAACATCCTAACTACAAATATACTACAATAAATACAGTCTACGACTGTAGTGACGTGACGTGACGTCACATCCGCCACACTGGGGCATCGGTAACGAAGTAAACCACATAGTAACAGCGTATGAAAGGTGTTTCTGAGATATATTGGCTCAGGCAAGAAGCCATTGGTGTGGGAACGTACAGTTTTTGCACATTTGCAATTCACTGATAAGTTGGCACATGCGCATTGACAGTCAAGAGTTCGTGTTGCCTTGTAATGATTCCTTGGTTCTATTATGACTTTTATGTTGGTTAGATTTATTCCAACAAGGTTAAATTGAGGTGGTCATTCGGACATCTGATGAATAAGTATATGACTCCAATTTGAACTGACTCTGGGTGTTTGTGTGTGCGTATGTTGATGAAATGTTTAATTGTACTAAACTCTAGAATGGAAATCTAGATTTTAAAAGGTTTGAAAGGTGTAATTAGGACTAAAAATCCTGCAGTTGTACTATGAATCAATTGCTATGATTAGAACATGAACGAAGGTGCAGTAAAATGAATGAAATGGGCCGATAGTAATGCCTACAGGAAATTTAAAAATATAAGTAACTCTCCTGGGATTCCGGAGGCATCCTTGAGTCCCAAAACGGCAGAGGGTCCCTCTGCTGCATAGCTAGGGACCCAGGGACCCATGTTTGTAATAGGGGCCGTCATCAGGGGCGCCCTGCTGATTTCAGGGGAACCTCAAGGTTAGGAAATTGGTAATGTATACTTTTATGTAATTGGACTCTGTAAATATTAACCTTTCAGTAACAATAAACTAAACAACCAACTTTAATATCCAGGGAGGTTATAACACATAATAAAAAAAAATGTAGTTATTCTTGTACTTTATAAAGCATGAACAAGTTATTACGGACTTTATAAAATGAACAAACTAAATGAGATAATATTGAATTTGAAATTGTCTTGCAGAGGCCATTAAAATCCACAATAACTATATATATATATATATATATATATATATATATATATATATATATATATATATATATATATTGTTACGAGTACCTTCTTCAAGTGAGCTCGTGTTGTATCACGTTGCAAGTTGCGCCATGTTTTGAAACGGTCGTTCCAACAATATTTCAACTACAGCCGTTCTTCAAGTCTATATTGAATTGTTCAGCCTTACATACTTGTATGCAACGTGTAAATTACAAGTTTCCTAGTAATTCATGCGTTTCATATACGTACGTAAGCCTAATCACATAAGTTTAGACTTACAGAACGACTGTAGCTGAAAAAAAAATAATGGCTGGATTCTTGTATCAAACGCGTGAATTTACGAACTTTTCTTTCTATGAGTCTAGTAAAAAGAAAAAGAAAAAACACAAGAGCATGTCAATTAGCGCAATAGGTATCAGGCAACAATGCTCTTTCTTCTATATATATTCCCCCAACTGCCATTGTTTGCACCCAGTGCTTCGCCAGACGTATACGATCTATAAATCAATAATCTGCTTCCCCCACTCTTAACGCACTGAAGACCTCCAGCTGACCGTTATCAGTTTGTTTTTGTTCGCCGTCATGCGTCTGGCAACAGGAGAGAGAGAGAGAGAGAGAGAGAGAGAGAGAGAGAGAGAGAGAGAGAGAGAGGCGCTCTTCAAGAAGTGGTGCAATAATAGCGGCGGTGACTGTGGCTTCGTACTGTCGCTTTTGTTTATGTTTCAGTATTCTTCTTCTTCTTCTAATTTTTCTAACATTAATCTGCTTCATCTGGAAGTGAATTTCGTGAACTGTATTTGCCTCTATGCTCAAGGTCCAATATCAACTTTGCCGGGGATATTTTTAATATATATTCATCTATTTTTCCTAGACCTTACCTCCCTCTAAAAAACGGCTTAACGTAAAAAAAAAATATTATATATAATATTGAATAAACTTCGTTATAATCAGACTTCTTTGTCCTCGTGTTGCAATGGGTAATGAGACTTAGTTTTTCCTTATATTGCAATAATTGGTAACGTTGTGGACATTTACACCAACGCCAACAAAAAAATAAGTGTTGCTGAGTTGGCAAGACATTCGAATAACAAGTGGATCAGAGTCTCAGAGATGACGGTTTAGTATACTTCGGGGAAGAGCTTAGCTAGACTCATGCTGCAGATCTATCAACAGCAAAATAAGGCGATCTACCATGTTTGTTTTGACTGATCAGTTGAAAACTGTGATATATATAGTTTTGTGGTCGATAGAAAATATCACTAAATATTAATATTATAATATATTAATATATATAGATATATATATATATATATATATATATATATATATAGATATATATATAGATAGGATATATATATATAAGCGAATACACAGGAAAATTATAGCCAGAAATCCAAGCGCTTGACAGGGGGGGGGTTTTCCTAAGACATTGTCGCGCTTGGGTTTCTGCCTATCATTTTCTGTGGTATTCGCTTATTTAATAAGAAGTAAACACGAGCATCTACTGTGATTTTTAAGCATATATATATATATATATTATATATATATATATATATATATATATATATATATATAATACTCTGTGGTATGTGATTTAACTAACTCGTTAATATATTTCTAAAATATAAAAAGAATCTTTACAAACTATTACCAGTAAGAAACGAATTGCAATGCCATCAGTTACAAAAATGGTGAATTTTACTATCTCTCTCTCTCTCTCTCATCTGTCCAGCCAATAGGTTACATACCAGCCAGAGATATGATTAAGGTAAAAAAGAGGGCAGGTGTGAGGCTCTTATATAATAGTGGTTGATACAGAAACTGTCCAAATGATTTCTTACTTTATACCATACGAATTTGTTTGCGAATACATAAAAAAATAATCATGTAAATTGTGATAAGGCTGACTTATAAAAACTCCTTTTGGGGCGTTTCTGTGACGTATTCACCATCGTACTAGACTAACTAGAGTAACTAGACTATAAAAAGGGTATGTTGCAAGTTTGCAATACCGACAAACGCGTAAAAAACGAATCTATAAACATCAAAAGATTGGAATTGAACTGAAAACTTACTAATGAGGGATTTGCGCTGGCCGTTTAGCAGTAATAAATGAGCGTTATTAGACGTACAGACGGTTTTACGTAATACCAATATGCTGGGTTTGACATTTTTGGTCAAGTGAGGCGTTACAATGTCTACGCATTTTGGACCAGTTAACTTCTCAGAAATGAGAGAGAGAGAATAGTGCTGCTTCACTGGCGGTTACGTTTAGCATTATCAGCAACATCGTACTGGTTTTCCGTTCTAGTAAACAGCTCTTAGACGTATATGGCCAACCTACAGCACAAGTTTTGTATGAAATAATAATAAAATAATCATTTTGGCTACATGAGCACCTGCACAGGGTAGGCCTATGCAAGACTACGCACTAAGCAAACGTCACATAAGACAATGACACAAAGAATATTTAATACTAAACACCTGGAATGAAATGATCACACAAAAGACAAACACAGAAGACAGTAAAGCTTCTACACTATAGACTATATACACACTATGTACACATACTGGCCCAAATACCAAATCTGTATTGACACATTACAATCAACATTGGATCAGTTTAACATCACACTAGGACTAGACTGCTTGGAAAGAAGAGAGGGAGGGAGGGAGGTTATTTAACTTCGAATTTCATAAGTTATGGAAGGGAAGGTTATCAAAATGGCCAATATGTGGAATAACAAAAGGGGACGCAGTACCCCCAGGGTATATGTAGGGCACAGGTTAAGATAGTCTGTATTCCTTGATGTAACGTTAAGTAGGTCTACACCTATAAGTATTCAGGTTGGCTGAACTCGTCAGCCTAGGTATAGAAAGATAAACCGATCCTAAAAATGAGCATTTTAAGAGGCCCACCACCTCCAAAAATAGTTACAGGATTGAATATAGATTTGCTATGTAGCATTATAACGTCCCACCACCAGCAGACAAGACCCCTCCCCCCAAAAAAACAAAAGTTCGACGCCATCGCATGCAACTTTCGTGTAAGCATATATACTCACTCTTCACTGCCATAAGTGTGGTACCTATTCCCACTTCGGGTTTCCATGTAGCTGTCGTCATTGCTAGGTTGTCACAGTTTTAACGAAAAAAAAGAGAGAAAGAAACAAAAAAACAAAATAAGTTAATCAAAAACTGGGTGCTGTTAGTCTACTACGGTGAACACTCTTCTGGCCAAACTGTGAAATAAATTTTTTAAAAAAAGCATTTTGGATCAGCCAAACTTTGTCCATCGAAGTCAGTTACGTGCGATCATGTTTAGCAAACATGTCAGTTAGAGTGAATTAGTTTGACTTGGTTTACGAACAGGCATAGGTCTAATTTCTAAACGTTAGCATATGGGTCTATTTCTCAATGTTCAGATATAGGTCTATATCTAAACGTGAGGATACAGGTCTACGGCCAAACGTTAGAATACAGGTCGATATCTGAGCGTTCACATATAGGTCTATCTCTGAACGTTAGTATATAGGTCTATTTCTGAGTCACATATAGGATTATATGTGAACGTTACGTTATAGGTCTATATCTGAACGTCAGCATATAGGTCTATCTCTAAACTTTATTATATAGGTCTACCTGTGAACAACAGCATGTAGGTCTGTATCTAAACATTAGCATATAGGTCCTTACCTAAATGTTAGCATATAGGTCTATACGTGAACGTCAGCACATAGTAAGCCTATTTCTACACGTTAACGTACAGTAATGAACAAGTACAAGCAATGGACAAAGTTATATCATCAAAATACATAGCAAGGTGCACTGAAAATTAGGCAGGAATAAGCTTTCAACTGAGTAAACATAAGAAAAGGCAATAATAATAAAAAAAATAATTACTTTTGTCACTAATAGAACAAGTCATTTACAACAAAATCAGGCAAATCACTTCAAGCCTAAGTTAAACTATAAAGTCAAGCACAAATCAAACTATATTATGGAGCTTTTAAGCACTTAGAGGCTTAAGAATTTTCAAGCTACATTCAACATGACTTTTAAAACCTACATACTACCAACATAGCGGTTTCCGTTACTGAATTCACTGAGAAATGTGCGCAACTTAAATGCAATAGAAGCTTTTACTTAAATAGAATGTAACGTAGATTAACATGCGTAAGAAATGGAAATTAGATAAGACGAGGTAAGAATAAATATATTTCGAAATCACACGTATAATAATTTTGGAATTTCTACCACTAACTAAAATTAACATTATTGGTGTCCTAAATGGTTAAAAATATTAATTTGCTGTTAAACTATACTAAAATTAACATTAGTGGTGTCCTAAATTGTTAAAAATATTAATTTGCTATTAAACTAAACTAAAATTAACATTATTGCTGTCCTAAATTGTTAAAAATATTAATTTGCTATTAAACTAAACTAAAATTAACATTATTGGTGTTCTCTATGGTTAAAAATATTGATTTGCTGTTAATCTCAACTAACAAACTACCAATGTTAATAACATGAATTATTTGATTATTATCATTCTGTCTTCATGGAGATATTACCGTGTGGGGAGAGAGAGAGAGAGAGAGAGAGAGAGAGAGAGAGAGAGAGAGAGAGAGAGAGAGAGTACAGTCTACTAACTGCAAACACGTTCCTTGTGCGTGCTTTAAAGGTAAACAATGTACGTAGTTTATTTAAAATACAGTCATTGTGCTTGATCTTTTATTTTTTATATGAGAATATTTATTTTTCAATGCTTGTGACCCGTGTGCTTGCTTCAGAGGCAAGCAATGCACGTAGTTTATTTTAAAAAATATGGTCATAGTGCTTGGTTGTTATGAGAATATTTATTTATAATGCTTGTGAAAGCACTTTAGTTTATTCATGAGAAACCGTTTTTATTCGTTAATGCTTGTGCAAGCACTTGTTGTAGTGACAGCTGCCTATAGTTCAGCTTATTGACAAATGAAAATACATTGCTTTCGCCAAAATAAAAAAACAACTCGTATTATTCCAAGAAACTGAAGATGGCAAAGCATTTTTAAAAATTCCTTGATGTAGGCCTAAGTCTACTTTGCACTCGGTACTAAATAGCGTCACGTGACCTAACCAAGATGAAATGTTACTCATTTCTGTGATATTTAATATAATAATAATTTCAATAATAAGTTACGCGGACGTGAAACGAGAAGATGCAACATGTCCAAAAAGGTGTAAAAATATCTCTAGACCAACATGGCACACGCTCAATGATGACGTCAGATTTCGACAACGGGAGGTGATCTAATGTCTTCAGTGAATTGCATTTACAATTTGGTCGGTTCCGTAACCTCCAGTGTTCCCTTTAAACCATAAAAAAATATGTAAAAGCATAAAAAGATGAACACAAAAAAACTGACTGGACAACTTTGCGTAAAAGGCTGGTGGAATATCCTGGCCTTGACGAGCATTATATAGTTAGGAGGAGTGTACGTAGGTGTAGTAAGGTGTGCTGAGTGGGGAGTGTTTGCAGTGACGTCATACGACAACCAAACACTTGCCCAACCCCCCCTACCCCCCGCCGGCGGGCTCTACTTCGTCCTTCCTTTTCTAAGGTTCATGAGCAGCAATGCGCAGCTTGTCTGAAGAAGTCTAGTCTTTAGTGAGTGTCATATATGCTGAATTAATTTCTTTAAAAAGTCATATACTATGCTGAATTCATTTATTGATAAACGAATTACTCAAATCGAATTGCAAATGACAATTGAAACAGTGGGAAACGAAGAGCGAAATCTGTATAGTTAGGTCTAAATTTTGGCAAACTGCGTAGGCCCAGGCCTATACGACCTTCCAAGATTGGAAAATGAACATCAGAATGCTATATATAACGAAAACACGCATATGCACGAACAAAATATAATAAAAAAAAACCTCTTCCCTCTAGAAAGAAAAAGGCACGCATTCGCTGATCTCAGAGAGCCATTGACGTAAAATCATAAAGCAAAATGAGAAACTTTAAGATCTACGAAACTCAAACCCACAGCCGAAAGTAGGTGACCGAAATTCTGCTGCTGCTGCTGCTCCGTCCAGTAAGATGATAAAAGCAGCGCTTTATCATCAAATGCTTCCCTTGCAGGCTGATTTCAACCACGTAATAGGTTCAAGCTTTCAACGGCAACCAAACATGGACCGCTAGTGGTTCAGCTTCGGTTCAAAAATAAGATCAAATGAGTAAAACATCTCCTCTTTTAGCTGAAGAAACGTCCCTTTTGTGGGTGACGGCTTTTACACACACACACACACATACAGTCAGTTGATAAACCAAGTGACTCAGTTTCGTCTTTTTGTTCAAGGCATGTGAGGCCTTAGGACTGCTTGCTATTGCTTGTTAAATTCTTCTTCCTTGTACCCTTTTCTGGCCTTTTTTTTTCTGTTAGTGCTTACGCGTAAATAGTTTCGATCAGTGTACTCTAACACTGACTCCTAAAAGCGTTACAGACGCACGGACGCACAGACAGACAGACAGACGAATGGGAGAATACAAATACAGGGTGTCCATAAAGTCCCAGTACCATTACAAGCAATAAATACTTGTAATGGTACTGGGACTTTATGGACAACCTGTATAGTTACCCTAGAATTCGTCGATAACGGACTGACTAATGACGTAACCTTATTTTTACTCTAGTAGGTTAATGGCATAACCACTTTCTTCTTTTTTTTCCTAATAAAGCCAAGATAGGCGCGTAGAATCTCTTCTTGGTGTAATGAGCTGTTTACTAATTATTCACTGATATATATACCACATCCCTAAGAAGAAAAAGAGATAAACAGAATTCTGGAGCGTGATAAGTCGCAACAACCACATCTTAACAGGATTAAAAATGACAGATGACAGATCGTATCTAAACCCTTTAGACTTAGAGAAACTGACTAAGCGAAGGCAAGGTAGTGTAGATTTCGTAGACCAAGAATAAACGTCAAGTAGCTTTTTAAAATATAAAAATAATTGTTTGACTAAAGCCTTGGTTCCAGTGAAACTTTGCAATGAAGTATTAAACTTTGGCAATAGTACTACCCAGTGATTTTTGCAGGAATTATTAGCTATTAAACATAACATAATCCCAAATCGCTATAGTACTACCAAGTGACATCTATCACCAACTCTTCCTCCATTATTTACCACAGAAAAAATCATTAATATACCCCTTTATTTTTTAAAAGAATTAGCAACGAGACAACCAGACTGACCAGTCACCCAACACGCGTGGAACAGGTCATAGGGCGGTATTGTACTAGCCACTGGGGTGTGGGGGGAAGGGTGGTTTTAACCTCAACGGCACGTGTGAAACTAGTCACGTTCCCTTCGACAACCTGGTCAGAAACAAGTGTAGTTTTCCCGCCATATCCTAAATCCCACCTTCGTGAAATATTAGACGTCGGAAAATGATCGTAAATGCCCACTAGGACGTCGGCCTGCGGTCAGGCAGATTGGTTGGCTCTCTCTCTCTCTCTCTCTCTCTCTCTCTCTCTCTCTCTCTCTCTCTCTCTCTCTCTCTCTCTCTTCTTCTTCTTCTTCCTTAGAATAGGTCACTCACAAAAGGGATGTTTTCGAACTTCCTTCAACATGGGCCTAATTATATTGTTGATTTTGAATCTTTCAAACGCTGGATAAATACGATCTTGGTCGAACACAGGATAAATAAAGATATTCTAGCGTTTAAAAGCTAAATGAAAATAGACCCTATTAACAATAGGTCTATATACCGTGCAAGCTCTACCCAATGCTATTCCAAGCGATGAACCTACCTACGTAGTCTAGTCTCCGAGAGCGTAATATAAAAATATAATAAATAAAATTATAATTAACCTTTTAGCATATATCAAAACAAAACTACACCCCGGCAGTAAAGAATATAAATGAAACTGTCCTTAAACTGCATTGCTTAGACTTCCTATAGGCCTAACTTTATATATACTGTGCTATCGTAAGAGATGTTTGCGCTAGGCATAGTTTTCCGTTAATAGTAGATCATTACGCGAAAGATTACGTAACGCAACAGATATCTGCATAATAATCATATAACTAAATATGATTCAGATACAAAATTCAACATCCATCGCGCCTCTAGACATAAGTCTATAGATTTTAACCGAAAAATGGCTATTCTTGCACTTTTCAGATTCAAAATTAAATTTTAAAAACCTATTAGTAGTACAACTTCTACCGCTTAAGTGACATGTATCCCACCGGCTGGATGACCGAGGAACTCTGATCTACTTTTAATAATAATGAACAGTCGGTCTAAAAGACCACCGAAGCCACAGAATCATATCAAATGACACCAAAATTTCCACAGTAGCTAAGATGACGCACCAAGCGGTGCTCTCTCTCTCTCTCTCTCTCTCTCTCTCTCTCTCTCTCTCTCTCTCTCTCTCTCTCTCATTATTTGAGTCATTCATGCTATATTCATCTTCCTCTATATTAACGAATTCTATATCGTTGATGTCCCGTGAATAAAATGAATAAAGGAGAATATACGCTGATATTCAAATTATCCGTTAAGTGCACAATTGTATATTCACCATGATGTTAAACAGATACAATGTTGCATTTATTACTGAGCTATATATATAATGACTGATACGATTATACGAATTTCTCCAAAGGTTAAAAATGTTTAAATGTAAGAATACAATCACGAATGACAAAAATGCATGCATTAGGCTAATAGCAAATAAGGAATTCGATTACTAGATAGGACTGGGACTAATGAGAGAGAGAGAGAGAGAGAGAGAGAGAGAGAGAGAGAGAGAGAGAGAGGTGGAACAATTACGAAGATACGTAACGTAACATGATATATTTTGTTAATAAAACATCCAGAACATCAAATGTGACAGGAGTTACTAAGCGAGCGGTGACGCCGATAGGAGACATTGCCAACCTCCTCCTCCTCCAGGCCTGCCCCCCAACCCCATATGCATTCAACCCCACACAAAAGGATAAAAAAAGAGAGAATAAGAAGAAAATAGGATTAAAAGAGGGATGGAAAAGGGGGAGAGAAGGAAACTCAATCCTTCGAAGCCACACCACCACTCCTACACTGGCGCCATTAGTTTATCTACATACGGTACAGCAGATGACGCATGTATAGTGTACCATGGTACCCTAGTATGTAAATCGAGGTACCTACACTATCCTAGTAAAAGTCTAGAATCAATTACGTATCACAGAATTCCAGTTAAATCTAGAGTAACCTGAAAAATGGGCTATTATATAGTCTAGTGTAACCTAAAGATTCTAGAACAGTGTTCAGAAGTGGCATTAGACCTAAGTGACCTGAATTATGACCAATTATGACCTTGAATTGGAGTGAGTGACCTGGAATGTGACCCCGAATTCCCTGATTCCTATTTTTTCCCAAGGAAAAAAAATCAAGTTCTATTCCCTAATATTCCCCTAAAGTCTACGTAAGTCTAGGTAACGCTTATAAGTCTAGGTTAGGTAAACATTCCTGGTAAATGAGAGAGAGAGAGAGAGAGAGAGAGAGAGAGAGAGAGAGAGAGAGAGAGAGAGAGAGAATAAAAGCGGAAAAAATCCACCATATTTGTAACTTACCTGGTAGGACACGTTCATTATGACAAAATTTAAAACGAAAGCTATATATCTCGACAGATTCGAGATTAGCTAATTAACCGACCAAACTTTTTTTTTTAGACAGTTCAAATACTTGGATTTGTTGAGTATTTGAAATAATCTTCGTATTTTAATAAATTATCTTCGTTCAATACGATTACATCGTTACTTTAAAAGTCATATTAGTGAACGCATCCTTCATTATCGAAGCATAAGTACGAAAATGGAGAAATATGAGTCTAACACGAAGGCAAAACATTAATAAATAAATACAAACCTATGAACATCAAACATTTCCTTGGGACCATTATTCATAGAATTCCCCAAAAATAAAAAATCCATAATAATAATAATAATAATAATAAT